>NW_010522179.1:925-9256 GCF_000687285.1 Phaethon lepturus
TGATGGGATGCCGTATAACAAGTAAAGAAGAAATACTGTTTAATTATCTTCCATATAAAATCCAATAAAACGTTCTGGCTTTTCTTATTTTTCTGTACTGGGGATTAACATCAGCGTCTTTGTGATGAGAAATCTGCATTCATGGCTCCTCTATTTAGATTTAAATAGGAATTATAGTTCTTGGCAGAAAGGGATCTGTCAAATATCACAGCATTTGTGGCAGGTGGTCACTGCATTGCTCAGTACAGACACTGCCTGCTTAACCATAGCCTGAAGTAAACATCAAAAGTCAATTATTCTCTTTGTAAATATTTTATTTATATTTTGGAGGCTAACAAACATCTTTCCAGCGCTTGGCTGAGACCTTCCTCCATGGATCAAAATCCTACTGAACCTGCATTTGGGTGGTTAAAAATGTGTTTAGCAATCCAAGGATACCAGTGTAGCTACCAGGGTATATTCGGCTTCCTAACACAATCCTCTGCTTAGAAACCTTTAATGACTTGGCTGGGTTGAAGTGGACAGGGCTAAAACTTGTCATGGTTGTTATCACTGCAGCTGCCAATTAGTATGACAATCATGTATTATTTTGCCAAAATCCCTTTCCTCAGTTAAACTGTATTTTGAATATAAATGCTGCAAAAGGGGGGGGAAAGGTGTCTATTTCCTTGGATTTAACATTTTGGGGTGGGAAAGCAGGCGGTCTGGTTTAATAGCAAGATGAATGCGCGCACAGCGGCCCTGCAGCGGTAACCTGAATGCACACTGAGCAGCAAATCTGGAACAAGAGCCGAGCTGTGAGGGTCAAACGCCTTGCAGAAGTGTCCTGCTGCAGGGCAGACCTACTAAAATAAAATGACCGTATCTGGCAACAGTTACGCATAAGTGGCGGAACCCGTCCCAAAACAACTATTGTGGGGGAAAACGTCTAAAGATGCTGCAACACATTTTAGATCCTTATTTGAACCCTGTCTGAACTCTTTGGGCCATTAACTAATCAGATCATCTCATTTAAACACTATTATAAAAATAACCAAGTACTTCTTCCTACAGAAATATACGTCGCATATATTTACCTTAAAGAACCGGGATTTTCTTCGGTATTTACTCCCGACATTCAGGAAACAGGAGGAGTGCAAAATGTTAAGGAGAAGCAGAATCCTCTGAGGTGGGGCTGTAGGTAATTTTCCCCGTAAGCCTGTTTGGTGGTAAGTTAATTGACTCCCACGTTACCGACGCCGCAATGCACTGAAGCACTGGGTGCTCGTTTTCCTTCGCTGTTTGACTGGCAAAGGCCATCTGTTCTACCCCATCCATCCACACGCACAGCGTCTATTGTTGTCAACAGGATTCACACACACGTGGATCAAGGCAAGCATGTGCCTCTAACTGTTTTGATCCCCAGAACATGGATTTTTCATTTTCTTTGTTTCTTTGTGCTCACCCAGTAATAATACTTGTCATCTGAGAATTCATATTGATCTTGTCATTGCCTTAAAATTGGATGACAATTACTATCTTTGTCAAAATTCGATCTGATGAAATGGCTCCAATTAGGAAGGAAAAAGAAGGAATCCATCACAGCAGGGAGCACTGCATTTGGCTTTAATGGAGGGAAGTTTCTCTCAAAGGGGTACTGTTGGAAGTGGCAAATGAGAACAAGCATGACAGAGATTAGGAGACGAGTCTCAAAATCCACAGAAATTAGGTATAGATATGAAGTAACAGCCATTTAATTTTTTGCAGTCCGTATCTGTCTGCAAATCCGAGTTGGAGCTCCTCTGAGAAGAAATGCCAGTAACTGTTGTTTTAATTTTCTGATCTGGTCAGACGCAGAGTGGCAGTTGACGCCAGCCTTCGCGCTTTTTCAAATCCAGTTCTGATCATCAGTGTAATTATAAGACATTATCGGGAATAGATTTGCCGAAGTTCATGAGATGATAACAGCATAAATGACATCATGCTTCCAGATACTGATCTCACCTTTAAACGTAAAGAGGCAGTGAAAGCATTAAAAACAAAAGAGCGAGGGCACTTCCATTGCTGCTAATATTGGCACTAAAGCAAACAACTTATCCCTGCTAATTACAAATAAAATTGTTCTAATTACAGATTTTTTTGGTTTTTAAATCAGCCCTAAAAACTAGCATGAGCATTTCTGCAAGCGTAGGGGTGCGGGAATCTTTTTCCAAAACAAAGATGTTTGTTTCATATTGAGTGAATGTTTTATTACATTAAAAGAAACCTGTCAGTGTTTTTTTTTCCAAGCGGGGAATGAAGGGCCAGATTCGCTGCTGGTCTGTAATTCTGGCGAGGCCTTACCTGGGAGCTGGGAGATCTGCGTTAGTGCTGGGCTCTGCCCGCAGGACTGGAAGCCTCCAGCCACCCGGCAGAACAGTCTCAGCTCAAGGCCATTCTTGTGTGCGTTTCTCTGATTTGGGCCAGTAAAATCTGTTTCCTCACAAATAAAAGTGTGGCAGGAACTGGGCTTTTGGAGTTGTACAATTATGGGATCTCCTGAACGTGAGACTACACAGTTTACCTCCCTGAAAAATCACGTTTTCTTAACCACAAGAGACTGAGGGAACCCAACCAAGCACACCGTGCTTTTAGCAGGTGGTTACTTTCGGAGCTAAAAATGTAGGATTAGTGTGTGGCGGAGATGAGGCACCACGCCTCGTACAGCAGCAGGCTCTTTGGTAAAAGAAGGTGGGTGAGCTGGTGCTAACGAGTCTTCCTCTAGCAAGCTGGGTGGACATAATTTCCTTTTCCCAAAATCTTTCTCTCCCCACCTCTGTTTTCATTAGCTAAACCTGCTTACTGACTATGACCTACATTTGCAATAGTTCCAGAATGCAACACAGCTGCATTTCTGGGGAATTTGCTATTTGCTAAAAATTTTAATCCGACGCATTTGAAAATGTTATATGCTAGCTGAGCAAACACAGCGATGAGGAGAGTCTACAAAACCCATGCAATTGTCCTGGACTTGTTTGCAACACACTGCTATTAATGAGCATCTGGGATGAGTATGGTATCTTGTACTATGGATCTCATGATCTGTACAATAATGGCTGATTTTAATTGACTTTTGCTTCATATAGCAAATCCCAACTGGAGAAGTTCCAGGATGCCGCTAGTGAAGAACTGTGGGCGGGTGCATGTTTTGAAGTGATGGTAAACATTGTGACATATACTGTGTGTACCACATATTCTCATACGCACATTTTGACTTTTGTTGCCTTGGCTTTCACACAGCTTTTCTAACATAGACATTCCTATTTGCCAGTTTGAGTGGAAATCTGCTAATATGTGAATACTGCTCGCCAGCACGTACCACCCTTGCTGGACTTTTAGTACTTATCTTCTCCCATGGAACACGGAGCCCTGTGTGCTCAGAGGGGCTCCACAGGACCGTGGCATCTGTGTGAGCAAGACTGGTGGAACTGGGCAAATGAGCAGTGATGAGAGCTGCTATAAGAAACCATAGTTTTGAGAACTTGTGACTCCGTTCAGTACGATCCACCCATTTCCAACGTAAGTAACATCACCAAGAGGGCCTTGCTCTTTTACTGCCACGAATTCTTCTTTCTTTTCAAGAGATGCTGGTTACTAATGCCAAGTTCGGTCAAGCCATTTTAGCACTTAAAGTACTATGGGTATTAAAATACCTGTAAAGGTCTGGGGCAAACGACCAGATTAGCTGTATGATGTATTTTAACGATAAGCCAACCCTTCTGCTTGAACTGAAATCTGTCCTGAATCCACAGCGGCTCTTTGGGAACCTGGACCCAGCGAAGATTTGCACTGATGCATTAAAAAGTCTCCTGCTACATATCCCATCCTGCCTGGCTGCAATATCGTGTGGCCAAGATTAGACTAACAATTTGGTTTTGGTTCGGTTTTAAGAATTTGGTTTTTTTTTCTCTTTATAGAAAAACATTCACATCACGTACAGCAAAGCTACAAGGTATTTATAGGCACTGAAGCTATGTGCATCCTCTGCCTAGCAATAAGGAGCCCAGAGCACAGGGAGGGTGGTCTGCTGCTGCCCGCACCACTGCCCATGGTCCCCAGAGCCGTAGCCAGAGAGCCTCCGACACCATTGCAGCAGCTCCTCCTCTTTGCTGCTGAAATACTCTTTTTTTTAAACAAATGGAAAAAAAGGATATGTTTTTCCTCACTGCAGCATAACCACTTCTCACAGACACCACCTGGTTGCAGACGGCTGTTGGGCAAGGCTCATGCAAGAGAGGTTTGTACGTGAGCGCAGCGCGAGGAAGCCAGCGCCAGCGTGAAGTAGCTGCTCAAATCTACTGTGCTGAACACAATGAAATAAATGCTGGTGAATGGGTGTTTCTGTGAGGTAATACTTCCATCACATCCAATTCTAACGTTATCCAGCAAACTGCCTTGCCAGGAGCCTTCTTTGTATTGCAGGAAGCCATCTGTGATGGTAACTAAAATGGCAACAGAACAGGATTCGCTATGAAACGCTCGTCAGAAGTACTCCCTTCAAGTGCGGTTCCCACGTTGCCAGCAGCAGCATCTCTCTGAAGGTGAGGAAGGCGTTATCACCACAAGCCCCAGAACTACCCCAAATAGATGTTGTGCCTTTCACCTGCTGCCTTTCAGGGGGTGTCCATACAATCTCCACGGCTTGAACCATCATTTGTCCTTGGCTGGGACCATTAATTGCTATGGAGATGGTGGGTGGGACGATGGATCGTTTTGACCACATTAACTAAAGCCTCTGTTTCAGTCTTTTTAACATATCTCCTGGCAGAAAGTGCTGATTGTTTTCATTGATCTTTGCTACTTCTGGTTTAATTTTTCTTTCTCTATCTCCGAGTCTCTATCTTCGGTCCCTTTCCTTGCCAAACTATTCATTTGTTGCTGGATAATCACGGGTTTGTGTTTCAGATAGCTTCCTGTTTTGTCCATCTTTCCGTTCTATTGTCCACATATTTTTTCTCTGCAATTTTTGCCTTATTGTTCAGCGGCAAGTGGCATTCTGCTAATGCCAGTATTACTCCTTGAGAATTCTTTTTCCTTGCATCATCAAGGGTTTAAGTGGAAAGCCTTCAGCACAGTGCAAATTTCACTCCTGAGAATATTCATCTTTTGAGGTAGCTGATTTTAATTAAAGAATACTCTCTCCCTCTCTCTCTCTCTGGATTATACTTTAATTTCAGTCTCTATCACAACAGTAGATACTTCTCAGATAAAATGTATTTTTGTCTCTTTTCATCCATGATTATCTGTAGTTCTTAAACACTTGGGGTCAGCAGCTGGTCCCCAGTTGATGTAGTTCAGGAATAATTCTATTCAAAGGAATTAATTCAGAAGAAAATTGGCGTTAAGTTCAAAATAAGGCAAAACGTTCATAATATTTTGCTCTTATTATATATGTGAGAGTGAAACTCTCAGAAATATCAGTAATAACACTTGTGGTAATAAACAATAACCTCTGAAATGTATAGCACCTTTCACCTGAGCATTTTGGACATAAATGCATTAAGCTGCTGTCATGTGAAGAAATGTCATTATCCTAATTTCACACAAGGGGAAAAAAAAGGTGGCAGGAAGTTAAGAAAGCACCTGAAAGTCATATAACAAGAACTGAACCTACATCTTCTGATGTCCTGTTTAAAATACCCTAATCACAGAAAGAATCTGTTCCCAAGGGATATAAAATTGAGGTTTTGAGAGTTAATAGTTACGAAAGAATCAACACTATTCAAGCACAAGCATAGTTTGAGTTTCTGCTTCCATCATCTTGCCAAATTATGATTGAAATAATATCTGTATCATATCTTAAATTGTTTATGCATGATTAATTTGCAGTTAAACCATTTCCAGATTTCTCACAGAAGTGGCTGAAGTATAGTCCTGGGCATGGAAAGCCTAGATACAGATTTAAAGCTTCACTGCTGCAAAGCTGGAGTGAAACCCTGCAAATTTTGAAGTCAGAGGCAAAACTTCTCATTATGGTAGAACAAGGATCCTGGCCAGTGTTGAGGACCCCCACAACCCATCAGTGCTTCTTCATATGTGCTTCTTCATATGAAACAGTAATATATGGGTGTGAGTATACGTATGTGTATATATGTGTGATAGAAGTACAGATGCTTATAAACCCACACAGAAATTATGGGATGAGTTCAAGCTGGTAAGATGGGGTTGTTCTATTTTCTGTGTACTGAGTGACGTGAAGCAAGTTGTTAAGTCGTTGCACCAGCCATTATAGATTTTTTTTCCCCCTTGCTTTTGTCTGCTTTTTATTTGTTTGTTTTAATGCCCACTCCAGCCTATGCACAACGCAGATATGTATCTCTGCTTGGTCATGCACTTCTGATCTAAACAGAATTAAAGAACAAAATATGTATGTGGGATAAGCGTAAGAATAACACGTGCCTTGGCAAAGTGCTTTAAACTGCCTTTCTGCCAGTAAGCCATTAATTTGTGCTTCTTTGTTTTCTCCAAGCTCAGAATAATTCCCATCTGCCTTGACTCACTATCATCTAGTGCAGAAAGGAAGAGGTCCCTTTTCTGAGCATGGATGAAATAGGAAACGTTTTGTGTTAATGAAGAATGGGGCTTGGAATTCTGTGGTTTCTACCACTGGGACCTAAAATAACTTGAGGTCCTGCTATTTTAATTAACTTCATTATGATGAGTCGGCCTCTTCTGTTCGTATATGTTTTTCCAGCTTTTGTGTTCCCGGCCTGCCTGAAATACATATGCATTCCCCTTCTTTCC
The DNA here is from genome assembly GCF_000687285.1 of Phaethon lepturus. Lineage (NCBI taxonomy): Eukaryota > Metazoa > Chordata > Aves > Phaethontiformes > Phaethontidae > Phaethon > Phaethon lepturus. Next base: position 7,688 of record NW_010522179.1, read on the forward strand.
TCTCACTGAAGCTGAAGATGCAATCACATCTTTGAACCATCTGGTTTTTAATTTATTATTTTCCCCCATTGCATCGATGGGTTTTCTCATTTTTCTGTCAGGCTAACAGTTTGGCTCCTGTTTATCTAAGATATGTTAACATACTTTTCCTCTTCTGGGCACTCAGTCAGTCTATTGTATTTTCTGAAATTAAACACCAGGGATTTTTTAATATTATTTTCTTCATCAGCCCAGGGAATATCCTCTACCTTCACAGCCTCTCTTCCTCCTTTTGTTGTTCCAGTGAACATTTTACGACTCTTGCTAAATTTAGGCTAACATCTTATTTTTCTGTCCTCTCCGGATCATTCCCCAGATGAATTGTCGGAGCCTGCCTGGGAACGTTCCCGTACCCGGTGAGGAACCTACTCATGTGAGGCCAGAGACCGGCCAGGGCTCCCCGAAGGAGGCAGAGGAATCCCCGCAGACCTCCTTGCACGTCCCCACGGGGCAGGACACGAGGAGGCAGGAGCCCACGACGAGCCCAGCAAGGTGCTTGGCCTATCCCTGTTCCTCACCTTCGAGCTCGGGAAAAACCTTCCAGGCATTGGTTTGCTCACCCGTGAAATGAGCAGGTACAGGCAGGGAAGCCCCTTGCATGGCCACGGCCAGCTACGTGCCACGGCGTGTAATCCTGAGCCGTAGCAGGGAGCTCTCTATCCCCAAGGTGGCTAGGAAGTTCCAGGTAATCACAGTATGGAGCATAATGTGGATTTATATTTGTTCCCTTGCTTTTCTATAGTACCTCCCAAGAGTCTTCTGGGGCATTCCATTCTTTAATAAGCTGAAAGTGCTCTGAGATTTTTTCTAATGAAAATGATATAGGAGCACACAGTGTTATTATTAAAACTTCTCCCTTTTTCTCGAGGAACTGCTAAAACACATTTACAGTTTATATCCTTTTTGGTGAGCATTAAACTTTCTAATTTAAAATAATAAAGCCTGGTTTGCTTGCTTTCTTTTCCTTCTATTTCAAAAATACAAAAAACTGTCAGTTTTTAAACTATTCTTATTTTGCTGAGTGATTTTTGGATTTCCATAAAAGTAACACTGTGGTTACAACACTTTGTGAGATAAGCAAAGAGATTTTTTTTTTTTTACAGCACAATTATGGAAATTTCAAAGAACCTTATAAATATCCTGCTATTTGCATACATGAGATAAGCATATTTTAGTAATGGTTATGACAGGCTAGCAAGGAAAATGTGTGGGACAGCTATATAGCAAATACATGCAAATATAGACACAGAGAGGGGGTGTGTGTGCACTTTTCCAGAGAAGCCCGGGCTCGGTGGGCGCAGGATCCCCGGGAATGCATGGGGTTCCCCGAGCAGAGGGACCACCCCGTCCTACGACTCAGTTTCCCCACTCGCAGATGCAAGGTTAGCATTATTTTTCTAACATTACAAGGCATTTTGGTAGGTCCAGATGGCGTGCGCTAGGTAAGAGTTAATATGCCGCCTTTTAGGTTTTGTTTCCACTTACCAGGGTACAAAGGCTCGGCTTTGCCGGGACCCCGGGGTGCAGCTG
>NW_010522180.1:0-452 GCF_000687285.1 Phaethon lepturus
AAACGTTTCTCGGCCAAATGCCCTGGAAAGTTGTTTAAGTTGCAAAGCGTTACCCGGGGCTTTCGCACCAGGTCCTTAATGAGCGGAAACGATTTGCTTTGTCGGGAATGGTTTCCCGGAGCTCCCAAACGGCTTTTCGTATCAGCTCTAGGAACAGCCTCAGAAGGGAACAGCGTTTCTCCCGGACGGCGAGCGGAGCACCGTGCCGCGCCTCTGCACCCCCCTTCCAGCCGATTTCTTTGGGCTACACCAAGAAATTAGGCGATTTTTAACAGTAAGTTTCATATCGCCTTTTCCTGGCACGAGAGGCTCCCCGGGCCGGGCTTCGCAGGCTGCTCTTCCCCATCTTGTGCCCAAAGTGCAGGTGAGGCGACGTTTTGCTCTCGGCCCCCCAGCACTGCCCTCGCCAGGAATTTAGGCTACCTCGCGCCGAACACAGGGGGGCCGTGTTC
>NW_010522180.1:467-882 GCF_000687285.1 Phaethon lepturus
AACACAGGGGTGCCGTGTTCGCCAACAACCTCTCCCCTACCCAAAAGGAGGACTTTTTGACGCAGAGAGAAGGTGATAGCGTTCCCTTTAACGGGTTGCTTACTTATAATTGCTCATTTTGCACGCTTTCTAAAAGATCTCTCTTCTCTAGGTGCCGTTTCCAAGCTACATATTTAGAAACTCTTGGCAAAGTACAAAGCAATAAATAATTTTGGATGTGCTTTTCCGAGAGGGCAGGCACATCGGCTCCCGCTCGCAGGAGCGAAGCAGTCTCCCGAGGGTACAGCAAAGCTCTTTACCCTCTTCAAACGTTCATTTTGTGTCCCATTCCTCATCCCGTTTCTCAGGCCTAGCTGGCATCGCCTTTAAAATGCGGAAAGGTGCCGGCACTCCCTCCACGCCCGTGCTGGGGGAC
>NW_010522180.1:947-1282 GCF_000687285.1 Phaethon lepturus
AGGATAATGGGGTAAAATCAAGGAACTCCAGAAAAGGTATTCTAGCAAATTACCAAATAACTCTACAGATAATTCGGATGCGACAAAACCTTGACTCTGCCCTTTCACCGACAGTCCGCGATGCACCGAACACCAAAGGAGGACGTTACCCAAATGTGCCCTCGTTAGCACGTGGCATCGCCAGCAAAGCCTAAGGCACTGCCTTGGGGGGAGCCAGAGGGGACGGCCACGTCTCAGCCCGGGGGAAGGTGGGACGTGCCGGTGCCCCAGGCGCAGCTGTGCCTACGTGGCCATTGCAGGCGCCAGCAACGCGGCTCCGTGCTCAGCCCAGCTCC
>NW_010522181.1:0-12186 GCF_000687285.1 Phaethon lepturus
AGGTCTTTTCCAACATTAATGATTCTGTGGTAGTAAGACTGAGCTATACTGAGGCTCTTGCACAATATGGAAAGTGTTAAGTAATGATATTTAGTGCTGAATACGGTTGTAGCGTAATAGGAATTTAGAATACATACACACTTATGAATTGTTCAATTCACCTAACGACACGCAGAATTGAAAGCTTACAAATAGTAATAAAGCCATTTATTTGAAAGTTTAAGCTTTGGGGCTAAGGACTGGGGGGTGGGACACACGTCATTGTTGCCTTACGAAATGTGTAACTTCTGATACCTAAATTTTCAACATTACTTCTCTCAGAAAACTCAGCTTTTCTAGTTGTTTGTTTTACTTTTACTCACGACTAGTGACGAAGATTTCATATTCCTTTCTTTCCTTCAGGGAACCTAGAAAGGTTGTCCTGCATCGAGGATCAACAGGTCTCGGTTTCAACATAGTTGGAGGAGAAGATGGAGAAGGAATTTTCATCTCTTTCATACTTGCAGGAGGGCCAGCTGACCTGAGCGGAGAGCTTAGGAAAGGAGATCGCATAATTTCTGTAGGATTCCTTGCTACTTTTATTTAAATAACGACAAAAGTTTTCTCCTGCCTGGATATTAATGCCAGTTAATATGATTTATATGCAAAGAATATCATTAACTGAGCTAAATTTGAGACAATGGAACAGATGCCAATGTACTTTCAAAGTGTCTTTGAGGACTTTAGTCTGCCTCAGTTTCTCCCCTGTAACCTGATGAAAATAGCACTTTCCTATCTCAGAGATTTTTTTTCTTTTCCCAGTGGAGACATTAACTTATCTTAGTCTGGTAGCTAAGGGGGAGGGGGGTGTGTCTAAATTGAAAGAATGCAGGCTTCAGAGATAAGCCTTCTAATGAGATGGAGGCAACTGGCAATAGTGTCTAAAATTGAGTGCTGTTACTTCTTGGAGTAACTCCTAAACTTCCCGTTAGTCTTAAACAGATCCATCTCATACCTGTCTGAGGGGTTTTTCTGTATTAGTGCTGAAGGTCATAAAGATTTTGTGTGTTTGTGAAATTACTTGATTTATGGAGAATAATTTCTTTGGACAATTACATTGTAATCTGGTAGTTATTTCAAAGGAGAAAAGTAATTTTGGCTCTGCTGTTATTAGAATGCTGGTATTAAAGTGTACCTTTATTTTAGTTTGATGAAAAATACTTTTGGTCAAAACCACGACACATGCATTTCTGCTTCAGTTTTTTTCTGACACTATTTTTAAATCTGCTGCATTGAAAACAAGAATAGACAATTTCATGGAGGGTGTGGTCTGTCACTCGGTGGTGAATATAATGGTCCGTAGGCATGCCTTGGCTAAGGAGGTCCCTGAAGCCCTGTTGTAGAAAAGAGAGGTGAACCATCACAGAAAGCAACATTCTCCCGGTCTCCTTACAAAGAAAGAAAAAGGTCTTAAACAGGAAGAAAATGAACCTAGCAAATACAAATTCATTAAGTGATATACTATGATGATTACATTATTTCTTAACAGAGGGGTACATGTGAAAGAAGATTTACTGACTGGTTTTCAGTAAGGATCAGTAATCTTTGTATTAACTAGCTTGTAATGCTGGAAACGGGGAAAACTCACATGGCATAGAAACTGTCTTCTATGATGATAAACATTTATTTTGGTTTTTTATATTACTTGTAGGTAAATGGAGTAGATCTAAAAGCAGCAACCCATGAACAGGCAGCGGCAGCCCTGAAGAATGCAGGCCAAGCAGTAACTATCGTAGCTCAGTACCGTCCAGAAGGTAAGGGTTGACTTATATGTTCAGAACTTTGTAGAAATACCACATTGTTACTTTTGTATTTCACAATTGACTTCACCCCTTAATGTGGTGGTTCTATTTTTTTTAGCAGTAGGAGAATTAAAAGACTAATTCCTTCTCTTGTTGATTCAGATGTGTTGATACAGGTGACCTAAGGAGACTGTCAGGTTTTCTTTCCTCTGTTTTATACTGAGCTGCTATTTCTGCTTATCCAGCAATTTCTTCTGGATTGCAGCTGATGCTGATTAACTGTCCTTGTGTGTTCTGCAGAAGCCAAATACTGCTTCATCACAAGACACATATTTGTCCTCTTAGTATTTCGACAATACATTTCAAATGCCTTTGTCTGTTTGAGACTTTAAAAATTCAATAGCCTAAAATTATATGCTTACTGTGAGTCTGTAAACATATATATTATTGTTTATATATATAAGACGACATTTTTTACATCTTATGAACTGTGATGATAAACAGCTTTCTCTGATTTTGCTAAATTGGGTGGCCCATCACTAAATGGGCCTTGTCTGCTTAAAACTTTCCTTTATCACTACTGGCAAGGGGTAAGTGTAGGTGTTTATCAGGACTGGACATTGAACATTCATCTGAAATGATCTGAAACTACCTTCATCTGAAATTTTTAGGTAGCTGGTTGCATCAAACTTTTCTTCATTCTTTATTTCTTCTCTTCTGTCATGTTTCTCTTATCCTGTTCTCCCCAAGTCTTTGAAACGTTAGCTTTCACATTCCTTTCCGCTCCCCCTCCCCTCACATCTCCACTGGCCCAGGAACTCTGTCAGTAATAAGGCCAACTGATTTGTTTGTGTCTAGTTCATGATCAAACCCCTGCAGCCAGCCCACATTGTCAATGCCTGTATTGTCCTGAGAGGATGTGCATACTGTTCACATGTTGAATCTGTAGATTGCCATGTTCCAGGATTTGTTTTCTAGGAGTGCTTGCTCTGAGACTTCTTTTTAGAAAGAATAGTAAAGTCAAATTGGTTCTGGAATATGTGGTTTGGCTTTGTGTCAGTATTGTCAAATATTTCTGTTGATACCCATTTGGCCTATTCTCTGCTTAGCTCTTCAGTGTTGTAACAGGTGGATCGAATTGTTACACCTTCTTCCTCCCTGCACAGGGATCCCTCACCTTAGTGAGAAATAATACTTGTGCTTTTATTTGCCCATGAGTTGTCCTTTTGAGCATCTGGTCACATTTTTATTTACAGAGGGCATTCTTGGTCACTATTTTCTTCTGCCAGGAAGACATGTTAAGATGTGGCTCTTAGTAGCAGAATAAATATTTCTTTGGTAGAATATATCCCAGGATATAAGCGCTTTCTTTTCCCCTTTTCAAAAAATATATCCAGACTGCATGCAAAAGGAGCAATTTTTCAGTCTTCCTTTCTGGAATTCAGGCTTTGGAAAGAAAATAATTCCTTCATACTCTGGAAGTCAGAACTCTCTTTTCCTTTTAGAATTAGACAACTAAGCATTTTGGATGGTTCCTCTTCTTTCTGCATTGGAAGTAACAGCTTTCTTCATTAGCGCTTGTCCAAGTAGTTAACTTATTTTCTTGAAACATGTATTGAAGTGCTTGGCTGACTGATGGGATTTTGAGTCATTGCACCGAGATTTGCCCAGAGCAACATACGCTGCTGCTTAAAAATCTCTCGACTGTCACTTGTAGACTTCAAACCTAGAGCTGTACTCATTCCTTCATGATTACTGAAGCATTCAGAATAAGACTGCATGCAGTTGAGCTGTATTGAGAGTGCAATTCTCAAAGAATTATAGGACCCATTTGAGAGCATGCATGTGGGAGATGTTACTTGAATTACCCTAGATTATGGGCAGACATCTGACACGTTATTCAGAGAAAGAATTTTTTTTTTTTTAAAGATGTTTGGTTTGCATGACTCTCTGTCTTTTTGAAGTAGTGCTTAAAATCTACATTTGGAGTGAAAGTGTTGGAAGCATGTTAGCACTCTACCCTCTTAAGTATACCATGAAGGAAAAGTGTAACTAGGAGATAGACATTCATTGTAGTTTGTAGGCAAAGTATGAATTGACAGTGCATTTTCCTTACTTCTCGTAAAAGAGGTTGAATAGAACTCCAGCTGTCAGCTTCTTTCAGATCTGGTGTGGGAGGTAAATTGGATCAGATACTCACTGTTCATATCTTAGAGAATAATAAAGAGAATATTTCCTTAAAGGTTACTGTTTGTTTATTATCATAGGAAAGCAGTCTATCTGAGACTTGACTTTCCAAATAGAAGATATCATTCACCTGATTGAGTGTACTTGATAAAAGTGCATATGTTCTTTGATCATCTTCAGATTTCCTAAATTATAGCTGCAGATGATCATCTTTTTCCCTTACTTGATTCATTTAAGTTGGGAAATATATATATATGTATATATAATTATCTGTGTTTTTTGTTTGTGCCATTAAAAAAAAAGGTTAACAAGTATTAAAATGAAGTGTTCATAAAATTATTGTTCATCCTTGGTGTTTCTTAAATGTCTTTGTAGAGATGAAGAGCATTGTTTATAATTGCTTGTATTGCATATGTATTTTATTTATAAATCCAGCAGGATTTTGTAAAAGATGCTGACAGCTAGGAGAGATCAAGGAGATTCTAGACATCCATCAGGGCTCATTATAACTGGGTAAATAGATTCAGTATGATAGGAGCGTTTGGAAGACACATGGGACCAGCTCACTTCACTCCCTGTAATTGTATATGACAGTTTGTATGTTCATAGATGTGGTGGGGAATGCTAATTTATGTTTTTACATCCTACCACATTAGCTCTATCAGAAATTCCCCATTTGTCTTTCTCCTTGGATTTCTGGGAAAAGAGGATTTTTGCAAGCAGTTCTCTCACAGAAAAGCCTGAGTAGGCTGTAGAAAAATTAATCTTTGGAAACCCCCTATAATGGAAAGGGTTGAATTTTCTGTATCTGTCTCTTTAAATCCAGTTAGACAACGTGATTTATCAAACACTAGTTACTGGACTTGGGGTAGGCTAATATAGCTGAATGATACTGCTATTTTTATATCTGGCTCAAATTACATAACTGCTGACTGTTTTCCCTTAAATCTCAGAAATGTTCGTTGGTTATAGAGTGAGTGAAAACATTCCCAAAAATATCCTTCTGGGCATTCATTTAGCTTCCAGTATTGTTCCGTAAATTCAAGAGATGCCTTACAAAATTTTCCTGCTATAATGAATCAAATTTCAGCAACTTACCAGCATTCTTTGGGACAGCTAAAAGTCAAATAGGGAGTGTGAAGATATTTTGTTTATAGAAGTGACTCATAACCTCAGGCACCACTTCTGTACTACCACAGTTGTAGTCAGTTGGTTTCTGCTTTCTCCTGTAGAGCCTATGCTTTATCGTGCAACTTATCTGTGACTATTGTTGCAAAATGTCGAGTCACCTATTGGGTTGTACTTGTACGTACTTTTGTGGTACATACCGTGTTACGATCCCTAGTTGCAGAGACCACTAGGTTTGAGCCTGCTGGGGCTGGATGTTGCAGAAGAGCCATCCATGGTAGGAGAAGAGCAGAAGTTTGGGAAACGGGAATTATCCTGCAGAAGTGGGGTGAAGTCAGGATGTCATTCTCATTTTCTTGTTTGTTTGGAAGCTTCTCCTTATTCCCCCACTCGTACTACAAATTTCTATCTCCCTTCAAGACATCATTCATGAATAAAAAGAGATTTTGCTTTACCATGAGTTCCACTGGAAATAAAGTACCATGACATGCAGTAGTTTCAAACAAAATGATGTTGCTTCAATACACAACAGCATTTTGATGAGCCATTTTCATTTGTGGAGTTTTCTGAGCCATTTCACTTTCTTGTTCCTCCCTGACTCTGCAGAGATACCAGTGCCACACTGCCATCTTCCTTCTTTGGGTTTTCTGCAGGTGTAGGGTGGCAAGGAAAAATTGTGATATTAGTGTGGAAGAATGAGAGGAAACTCCAGGCAATTTGGATATATGTGTATCTCCTGGGAGTGGGGATTCAGAGATGGTCAGAATTCTGATCATGCTATGCAGTGGGGATATAGGAACATGAGAGTCTCAGTGCTTGAAGGGAATGTAGTGAGGAGAGGAGCAGCAAGGGGGAAGTATAGGACTGTCCAGAGGTGTACAGCTCTTGAAGGGCTCTCCTCTCATTCCACATTGAAGTTTCCATTGTTATGTCCATTCAAATTAAAAGGTCCATCTAAGCCATTTTTATGTGTTTTGAGGATGACATAATAATAGTGTTACCTCAAAATTGAGAATTTCTGGAAGGTTAGATTTTGACATTTTGAAAAGGTATGAGGTACCTGTAGGCTACCATAACTGTATTATAGCTTGAGTGCATTTAAGTGTTTAAAAAATAAGAAAAATAGCTGAAGAAATACATTAGAAATATGAAAATATATTTGTATGAAATTGGATAGAAAATAATTTTGTGGATTAAACCTTTTTTGTTTCTCAAGGATCCGCCTGACCTGCAAAAAGCCCAAAAATTATAATTTCAACTAGTACAGCAGTCTTTTCATGTGAGTTATCAGCTGCCTGTTATTTAGAATCTACATTGGTGGTCTTTGTAATTCGGCTGATCAAGTCCATCTCTATATATTCACTTCTTTTCTGAAAAAGTAGTAAGATTGTTATGTGATCAGATTAGCTCCGTGTTCTTAGGTGATTGGGTGGATCAGTGTAAGATTCGCACAAGGTGGAGCCAAAACCTCAAGAGAAGATTTTAAGGTATTTTTTGCAAAAGATCTTCTTCTGAATGTATTTGTTCATATAGGTAGTTAACACATGTTTTTCTTTCAGCTTTATTAAAGGAAAAAAAATGATTCTCCATTGCAAAATGTATTCAAGAGTTATAGTTCAATAAAAATGCCTCATACTTTGTTAGCCAGATTTTTAGGTGGATTTTCACATATTTTTTTTTGTTTTGAAGGAATGTATTCATCTACTGAAAATAAGATCCAAGTATGACAACTTTGTATTTTTCATTCTCTCTTGTCTTTAAAACAAAAGATGGAGGGGAAAGGAGACAGGAAGGGGAAGCTTCATTATAGCTTACCATTCAATGGCCAGTATTTGGCCAATTTTTCTGTTTGTATCAAGAGGATGAGCTTCCCTTGTTTTCTAGCTGAGAACATGGATTGTCTTAACCAAAAGTAGTTTAAAAGATCAGTACGTCCCAATTTCATAAAATGAAAAATTCTTAAAAATAATTAAAAAGTTTATCCTGGGATATGTGGTCTCCAGTCTTCCAAACTTTTGTTCCTGCTTGTTTTGTACCTGGTTCTACTCATTTGCAAGTAATCCAGATTAATCAATATAAGTACCTTTAAAATCAGGCCCATCGAGGCTAAAAGAAGGGTTCTGCTATATATAGTCCTGATAGACACTATAAGGCGGCTTACACATGTTTTAATCCTTTAAAACCTCACTCCTGCTCTCCAATATAATACATAAAATTGTTTGTCTTTCTTTAAGAACAGTTCATCTTTTTGTAAGTTACGAATGTGTGGTAAACCTTCGACAACATTTTTGGTGAATTCACTGCAGCAGTGACTGGACCTAGTCTCCTCCTGAGTTTTGCAGGCTCTGCAGGAGGTGTTCTTAACTAAATACAAATGCAATTTTTCTAATCTGTTTTGAAATTCTGTGGCCTAGTCTTTCAAGTGATTAATGAGGTACAAGCTCATTACACATTAGAGTGCGTGAAAGCCACCAATAATATGTGGAATGCATTGTGGTCTCTCTCAGGTCATGTTAATATAAAACAACAAGTATTGAAGCAAAGTAGTATCTCTTAAAAAATGATTTATGATGTTTTTATTCTGGTCCATACATTTTAATAGGTAACCTCTTTGCTAGTGTTTTTGAGTGGTTGTACTAAACATGCTAGACTCCACAACCTCCTGTACCAACTGAAATTTATACTGCAGTCTGTAACAAGAAGAGATTTGTAAAACGTGAATGGTACCTATGAATTTATCAAATACCAGTATAGATAATCAAGGGATGGTAGTAGTACATAACTAGAACTCCAAGTCCTAGAACTTCAGTCATCTATATGCTGTGGCAGTCCTGCCTCACAAGCTTAGAATGAAAACAAATGGAAGGTCAATACAAGGTAAGTGTGATGGTGGCTGCCCTAACTTACTACCAGGTTTTGTTTCTCAGTTTGTTTGGAGGCACCATGAAAAGGAAAATTGAGTATTCTGAGAGTGGAGAAAAGAATATAAATCAGTAGTTGCATAAAATTGTCAGCACAAGAGTCCTGCTTTGACAGATCCAATGGATCCTGCTAAAGGAGGGCTTCCTACAGACAGATGGGAAGAGGGAAGCAAGGGGCATACTTTTTTAATTAAAGTGAAGCTTTTCAGCGCTTCATGGGTTCAGTATATGTAAGATCTCTGCTTCTCAGTGCTGTGCTGCCATCTGTTCCCTGTACACACGTCCATGCTTCCATGAGTTGCTTTTCCTTCTGTACTCGTTGCTGAATTTTCCATCCCTTGTCATAGTCTTCTGTTCTATTCCCCCATTTGCTAGAACGTATATTCCAGACCAAATTAATTTTCATTGCAGCCTCTTTTTTTCCTCTTCCCCTGCCTGTAGAGACTATTCCCCATGTATCTGTGTTTATCACTGTCCTCTTGTTGCCCACTAGATAGTCTAGGAGAGCTTCACTGCTCAGACCCTTTCTCTGAAGTTTTGATTTCTGTTAAAAGCAAGCACTGATATTGAAAACATCATAGTTTTCTAGGTAAAATCAGTTCAGGAGCAGAGGACACTTCCAGGATTTCCTAATCTCCCCTTGCCCTCACTCCTTTTTGTTCGTTACTCTGCAATATGTGCAGACATGAAATGGAGCAGCTTTATTCCAGTTTTGATACATCTGCTTATCCAGTATAATTTTGAAGTTTAAACTTGAGCCCAGATGTATCCATACAATGTTCTTAACTGATTATGTGTAAACCAGGGTAGGTTTGGGGTTTTTTTTCTTTGGTGATGGTGAGGTACTGTTGGATAAATGCCATGAAGCAGCAGATATTTGCTTCCTCAAGCTCTGTGTTTTGATAGCATGTACTACTCCCTCCCTGCCCCTAACATTATTGGAAACTTTGAGAAAATTCTAGCCAAGAAGAGATACCGTTATTCTTATGTTCTTATTTTATTGCATTTCATGGCAGTCTTGCTGCCTGTTCCCCTTTATTTGACGTATAGCATCAGCAGCTTTCCTAAAATTCAGAACATTAGAAGAGATCCTGAGTTAAGTCCCATTCACTGCTGTTGCATATACATCAGGTTGCAGATACTGGTCCAATCCTTACCTGAAAGGATTGAGGGTTTGGTTTGTGTGGTTCAGTTCTATTTTTTAATTTCTTGGGGAGGGGGGCTGGGGTGTTTGTTGTGCCACCATAGTTCTTATTAAATTAATGTTTCAGAGGCACAATGTTTTGGGGGCTGTGGAAATTGGAAGCATATTTGTAGATGGAGTTCCTATGACCAGCCTAATCCATTTGGATTAAAGTCAGTTTTGCTTTTTCATTTAAATAGATTATGTCCTGTTTGGTTACCCCCATCACAATTGACCAGAGACCACTTGTATTCCTTCTCAGAAAAGCTCTTCATTTCCTCTTAACCAAGAAAGCAGTGTCCTTTTTATCTTGATCACAGTGCCTGCTCCAGCTCCAAATTTCTGGAATGTTGAAGTGGCAAAATAAAACTCTAAAAAAAGAGGTTTTATATTTATACGTGCGTTATACGGCTTTGTTGCGCTTAGCTGTATGGGAATTTATTCTGCTATTCACTGTGATTTAGGGGAAAAGTATGATAAATTTTGTCATACACTGTATATGTAATATTATGCATACCCCATAAGAAAGAAATGAATTGTAAAGAAAACAGTTCTCTAGCATTTGGGAGAATTTAGTGATGATAAGCTGATGATTACCTGAAATAGGTAATTTAAATATACAATGAAATTCTGTAAACTGAAAATACTGGAGTATAGGAGAGTACTTGAAGGGAAGGTATCACTGTGCCTTGTCTAGTTCTCATCCCTAAATACTTGCTTTCTCAATAGTGTGACAGACAAGTCTTAAACTAAGACAGTGCTTTTGCTTTTATCTGGTACTTCTGCTGTTACGTTATTTTAGCTAAGGTGTTTCTTAGTCACCTATGTCTGCTATACCCATTATATGAAGTCTTGCATTAGTGTAAATTTGACGCTACTTCTCTGTAATGTGTTTGCCCCCTCCCCCCCCCCTTAATGAGTAGTATGATATTACTGCAGGGATGGATTAAAAACATAGAGGTGTGTAGGTAATTTTCTGGTGCTTCTGTAATAAAATAAAATTGCATTTTGTATGGATCGCAGGTGATACGCATACATCTTGGATGTGAAGTCTCCAGTCTTGCTACTAGCTGTTGGCTATTGATATTCCCCTCTTGTAGAATATGCCAAGATGTGGACAGTCTTTTGACTGCTCTCCTGCAACTACTTTTCTACATTTCATAAACTACCAGACTGCAGCAGTGTTCTTCAGTCTAGTAAGAGATTGAGGGTGCTAAAGACAGTTGATGCCCAACTCTTAATCATAAAGATGGAAATATAACAACTCCTAGACAGATTAGCAGAGCTCATACTTGGCTTTTTAATGTCAAAGTTGAACCAAGCCTAATTAGTCAACAGGGGATAGGGACTGATCTGTTGGGTATCCGTGGGGTACTGCTTTTCTGGTGCTATCAAGAGTCCTGCTGTTGTCTTACTTTCTGTTTCCAGCATTAGTTTCAGTACCACTGTACCCAAAAGCCAGCTTTCTCTTTAAAAAAAAAAAGTCCTGTCTACTTTTCAGCTCCAAACCCGATGATTTTGAGATTTCTGTCCATCCTGTTCCTCCCAAAACCTTCTGTAAGAGGAATATAGCTCAAATTTTTAGCTTGCTTTACATCAAAGGAGCTCACCATATTCCATCTGCACAGTGTTTAAGCTTTTCCTAAATATGACATTTCTTGGCACCCCTTCTTTTTGAGCATAGAGCTTTCTCAATCCCAGCCCATTAGTTTCCTTTTTTGCTTTACTGGTATGGCAGGAGCCTCTATGTAGAAATTATTCTCCTTCTTACTCCTACACTGTCCCTGTCACTCATTCAGCACTTACTTCCCAGAAGTTCTGATGAGAAAAATAAAATTACTCCAAAAAACTGCAAGACCAGCAACCTGAAGCTGGTGTATAGGATAGAGTTAAGTGGTAGGGAGGAATAACCTCCCCTGTTAACTCTCTTACGTCCTACATGCTACCTAGGAGGAAATCTGCTTCTTTGAAGAGATGACACATGATACTTTCTTAACAGAAGTTCGTAGTCTGTTCCAGTAGCTCTGGCAAAGAACTGCAGCTATGTTTGGTACTGAACAGGCTGTAGCACAAGAAAATTCTTGGGTTATCTGGTCTTTTCCATCCTTACTTTCCTTTCACACAGGGGGCATAAAAAATCTCTTATGTCAGAAATCTCTTGTAGTATGTTTGAAGTTTAGAGCTTTAATCTTTCAAAATACCAAAGAAACAGGTGAGACATTTAAAAGATAGTGATCTCAGGTATCAATTAGTAAAATGAGGTGACTTACCCAAGGCCATGCAGTGTAGCAGTAGCACAGCACTAGTGTATTCTCCCTCTGCATCTGGGTCCTTCCCCTAAAAGATACTGCTTTCTAAAAAAATGTTGTCTTCTCACCTTCCTCTTAGGTTACCATCCTGTCATCTTACATTCTTTTCCTATTAGTGATAGCATTGGTAGTGGTGGAAACAATGTTTTTGTTTCACTTGGCAAACAACTTCATCAGTCTGATTTAATGCTGGTCAATTATTTGATCTGGATTTTATTTGTAAAAAGGTGGTTTTAAAAACCAAGACAGTATCTTAAAATCTACTAGCTTTGGGTTTTGAAAGGATAAAAGTCAGATATATTTAAGAGACTTCATGTTGTCATAATCTGTATAGGGTTAATTAAAGTTACTATTGCTAGAGCATCAGATTTATAGTTCCCTTGATGAATAAAGTGATATAGCAGAAACTAGTTCACAGAACATTCTTCTGTTAATTTTTTTTTCTTCTTCTTTGGTTAGGCTGTAAGCCTTGGTGCTGTCTCTGAGTGTACGGGGAGAAAGTGTTACAGAATGTAGTATGAAAAATTATTCATGGTATTTAGATAACTGTTGGAGGAACCTTAGTTTAGAGATTTCTTCAAGATCTTTTCATTTTAGAGACCTCTTTATCCATCTTGCTTTTTCTGAGTAAATTTGACACCCGCAGGGAATAAGGGTGCAGCTCGGAAGCGCAACAC
>NW_010522181.1:12217-16604 GCF_000687285.1 Phaethon lepturus
TTCGGCAGCTGCGTGCTTGCACACACCCTGGCTCTCCCAGTGTTGACTTGTTATAATCTGGCATCACGTGTCTCCTGGCGAAGGTGGTGGCTGCAGAACATTTCCTTTAACTAGAAAGGTTTTACAAGTGGATCTGTTGATCCTGAAGTCCAAACTGTTCAACTGAAGAAAAAACTTACTTGTTCTGAGTTCAGATTTTATGCTGACAGCATGTAAGTACCTTGCTTCAGGAAATGTTTGTCCTGAAGAAGCTATTACTATTTTACTGCCTGCCTGTGTAGCTAAAATCAAATGCATATAGCTTAATTTTTTAGTACACAGTGCTGCTTAAGAACACAATCTGTTTTTCCAGGATTAACATTGTACATAATTCTATAGAGGGAGTTTGAATCTCTAGTGCCGTTTACAAGTGGATTGAGATTCATGCCAGAATTCTGGACTTCTTTTTTTCCTTTCCTGAGCTCCCATGGGAACACTGTCTTATTCAGAAAATGTTTTGCATATTTCCCACCTTATAGTGCTAAATTCTTTATCTAATTCAAGTCCAGTAATTTTAAAGTATCTGTTCAATATTGTGTTTTTCCCATTTCTTAACATTTAGAATTCAAAATATATAGTTCTGGATTATAAACTTGTATTTCAGAGGTATGTTCTGAAGTTTTCTTTTTGTCATGGCTTAAAGCGTCTGTATCAGTCTTTTTATTACTATGAAAATGGTAATTGCTAGTAGAAATGCTTGTTTTAATTAGGGGAAAAAATAGTTACTGTGAACTATAGATTAAAAACATGAAAATTTTAAGTATAATGGATATTTGCTTCTGTTTATTTGCTTTGCCTAATCACAATTCTTTCAAATTTTATTTCAGTTAATATTAGTAAAGGTAAAACTTCACATAGCTTTTAGTTACAAAACATAGTGTTTAATAAAAATGTTGGGGTTTGAGAGGTTTTTTCCTTGTATTAAAAAAACTGTAACAAATTCTTGTTCTCAGAGATTTTCAGCATTTTTGTGAGTAATTTAATTACCAAAGTGCAGAGGAAATTAATTGCAGTCCCTCTCTTTCTTACAGAATACAGTCGTTTTGAAGCTAAAATACATGACTTACGGGAACAGATGATGAACAGTAGCATTAGTTCAGGATCGGGATCTTTGCGAACCAGCCAGAAGAGATCCCTATATGTCAGGTAATTATCTTTTTCACAGTATTGCTCATGGGTTTTTCTGCTTTTCTGTAGACTTACTCTTTCTGTATTTGCATTTTTATGCAATTATTTACTTACTATTGAACTTAACAAGTTGATATTTATATGCAAAATATATTAAAAATAAAGCTTAATTTAGATTGATTAATGGAATACAGTTGAAAAAGATGTGCTAGCCCTGAGAATCCTGTATGAAGTTTGAAGAGTGGTACTTTTACTTGCTTTTTGTCCTGCTTCTGAGAGATGATAATCCTTCAGCAGAAATGTGTATTTATGCAAGTCAGTGTATGTGAGGTCTTAACAACTTGCTTAATTCAATTTCTGGCTTCGGTGACAATTGTCTTCATATTCTCCCTTGTTCAGTTCTTGAGTTCAAATTTATAGTCTCTCTTTACTTAAGCTTTGACAGATTTCTATCTTATTTCCTTCAACTTACTTTAGTTGTATTCTCAGCTTGCATTAAAAAAAATGTTATTTCTATATTCGGTAGCATTTTGTTGCAGAATGTTTTCCATGGTAACCAAGAGAGCAAATGCATCAAAGCAAATGAACTGAATATTATTCATTAATTCATTCATATAGAATTAAACATAAAAGAGGCTAAAAGGAAGTGGAAATATAAAAGAGCATGAAGCAGTTAAGAAAATAGGTGGTTTCACTGGGAAATTGTGGCAAGGTGCAACTCATTAATGTGCCAGCTAGCTCCTATATCAGTTATCATACACTGATAAAGCGTAAAGTTTCAAGTATGGAATGTGAGTAAAAGGATTGCATTTTTAAAAATCAATTGATTTTTGAGATCCCTGAACCAGCTCATCTCTGGATTGAATAAGGGCCAGCAGTAGCCTCTTGGCAGGGGCCAGAACATTTTAGTAGAGTAGGTAAGACTTCAGTAATGCTGGTGCTTGGGTTACGCTTGGGTTACACTTGGTTTAAAATGTTGTAGGACCTCACTGGTTTACCTGCTAAAATCCTAGGCTCAGGTGCTGTTGGCTTTTCCCATCTGAAGCAGATACTGTTTTGTTCGTGGTGCTGTATCTGTTGAGCTATGGGAAAGGAAGCAAGTCTCACACAAGGTAGTTACCTGAGGAATTGCATTTATGCTCAGGAAAGTCTCAGTCCTTTGCAACCTATTTCTGAAGGCTTTGAAACAAATGTAGAAAGGGCTTCTGTTTAGATTGACTATAATGTGTAGTGCTTGTGTTTTGACCTATTTTAGTAGCTTTATCTGGATTCTGATTTTGCAGAGCTCATCTTGTTGGGGGTTTTTTTTTTGTACTTTGCCTTAAATATTTGTGGGCAGTCAAAATGCAAATCTGTAAGGATAAATGCCTTAAATACTAAAGATATGTGCTTGATACCATGGTTATCCATGTCTTGGAATTTCCACAGGTAGGTGTATATACAGATATTGTGGCTACGTCTTCCTTTCCATAATCCCAAGATTTATCGCTTTATCCCTCATCCTATAACTAAGCCTAAGCAATTCTAAATGCTTTTGTTTTGCCTGGTTTGCTATAGCCTGATTAGGTTCTAAAATGCTTGTGCTCATGTTCATGCATTGGTCTGGTATTTTAAGCCACTGACAAGCATTTTGTGTTTAGGTAGCTTTTATTCTATCGATGGAAGTTATTATCTGTAAATGATTGAGGTTGAGCTTTTGACTTTGCCAGCTGCTGCAGAAGATGCAGCCTTCTCCAGCTTGTTGGCCAAAACCTCGTGGAGACTGGTGATTCCCTTTACCAAGTCTCAAAAAATTTTCTTGGAATCATCTTTATTATAAGTCAGAACAAAATACCTAAAATTCAAAAATTCGTCAGGAACAGTACTTTTCCACCCACATGTCTTAACAGAGGGTGCTGCTAGGGCTTTTGAGATCTACTTTTGTCATCATACCAAAAGATGCCAAAGACTGGTAGGCAACTTTGTATGCACAGGATGGGTTCACATCTGTTCTGTCTGGTTTCTGATGTAATTTCGACCTCACTGAAGTAAGTTTTATGAATCTTTTCACATATTGCTAGATACTGACAGAATATTTTAGTTATCCGGCTTATTCCTTGTTATAAGTCACTCTGGTATGTTCATTCTGTACTTTTAATTGTACCAATTCAAAGCTGATTTTAGTAACTGAAATGATCTTTTTTCTGTAATATTTGGCTTTGGATATGCCTTAAAGGATTCCAGTTACATAATGTAATGCTGAATTGAATGGTAAATCGAACAGTGAAGTGTTTATAGGTATTCAACCATAACAGTAGAAAACCTATCAAATAAAAATACTCTAAAAATAATAATCTCTGGTGATTTCTCAAAATCATGGTAACAAAATAGCAAAATCAGATACATCATTGTGTCCCTGTAACTGAAATTTGATATCTTTGTGAATAGTCTGCCTGGAAACAGCATTTTGGGGGTGTTATGTAATATTAAGGAAAAGACAGTTGCCTGAAAATGCAATTTGAAGTAAAATGGCAGATTTTTTTCTTAATTGGTATGTATATCAATACACGATGAATAGCAATATAACAGTCCTTGGAGGGCAATACAAATATAGCAATTCAGCAGCATCTAGCTCTTAATTTGCACATCTAATTCTCTCCCCTTGACTAATTAAAGTGCACTGATTTCATGGCCTTCTCTTATTTTTGCTTTAGATCTCTTTGATCTTTATGCTAAAAAGAGAGAGGTTCTCTCATACAATGTTTCTGATTTTGCATCTAGACTATGTCTATATGCTCTCCTCCATCTGCAGATTCAAAAATGACGGTGAAAAAGTGAGATACTTTCAGAAAAAGTGAGATGCTGAAAGTATCTCATGATAAATGATAAATATATATTATCACACATATATGTGATAATATGTTGATAGGGAGTAAAAATGAGTGTGGCCAGGTAAAAAGACGTTCTGGAAAATTGGGCACTGTTAACATAGCCATTAAATTTTCGGCTTTGAAACATAAACACTCATGAAACATGCAACTTAAGTTTCTGTAGACTTGTGAGTGAAGGAACCAAGTTAGCTTTTGTAGTGCTGTTTAGTTGCTGAGTAATACAGGGTGAAATGAAAGGGAGGATTTGATGCTTTCTCTGTAAAATTATTTTTATGACTCATTTAAATGCAAAGAGAACTTTAGAGTAAACATCATGGGACTGCATTCAAAGCAGTAGTTGATCAGGAATG
>NW_010522181.1:16635-40422 GCF_000687285.1 Phaethon lepturus
AGTAAGTTAGTGTTCATAAATAAATGTATACGTGGTATTGTTAATCTGTATTAAATATCCCCATACAGGAAGTTAATAAAAGAGGTATTTTTATATACCAGTCTATAGATAAATGTGTCATCTTAGCTGTGAAATGTGTTCTCATTTGATGACTTGATAGGCATACAGGAAAAGCCATGTTAATCAGTTGGAATGGACTGAGTTTTTTGTTAATTCTCTTTGCTTTTTGGCTCATTTATTTGGTTGTTACCAGTTTCTGGTGTTCCTATAAATTTTATCTGCATAGTTTTGTATGTGACACCCTAATTAATCTTATTATAAAACTATCTTTATCAGCTTTTACTTTTTTCCCCAATAAAATTATTTTTCTTGAAGTGACCTTACAAGAGGAAAAGTATTTCATGAAACTGCCTTTCATTGTGCAAAAACTATTCAGTTTCATTTATCTAGCTTGAAGAGCACATGTTGATAATACGTATTTTTATCCATTTGTGCTTCCATTTCAATACACTGTGAATCTTTTTCTCATGCAGTAAATGTGTTAATGCTGTTAGGCCCAGCTCACTGCTCATATAAGTTTATATTGAAACTGAAACTTAAAAGTTAAAAGTAGTGCTGGTAGAAATCATTGCTTGAATGCTAACAAGAATTCTCAGGAAATAAATTTCAGGATGTGTGTAATTAATTGAGTAAAAATGTAAACAGCTTGAATGTGCATTAAAAGTACATAATAGATTATGTGCAGTTTATTTTGAAATATGGAATGATATATGTCCACAGTGCTTCTTGAACAAGCAGCATGTGCAGAACAA
The DNA here is from genome assembly GCF_000687285.1 of Phaethon lepturus. Taxonomy (NCBI): domain Eukaryota; kingdom Metazoa; phylum Chordata; class Aves; order Phaethontiformes; family Phaethontidae; genus Phaethon; species Phaethon lepturus. The sequence goes on from NW_010522181.1 coordinate 17,448, forward strand.
ACCTGGTGGAATAACGATGAGGTGTATAATTTTCTTACCTGCAGTATTTGGACTATTTCAAAGAAAATAAGAATTATGATTTTTTTAAAAGAATCTGGATATCTTAACTATTACAAATGCTTCTGCAAACAAGATAATAAGTAAAATTGGATAGACATTTTTATTTGCTCTGAACAGAGATAAAAGTACAAGTTTTACACATAAAGCAAATGTTACTGAATTAAACTGAAGGATAATAAAGTGGAGGTTGTGCTACTGAAGGAAGGTGCTATTTCAATCTCCAAGCACTTTCAAAATTGAAAGCCTAAATTTTACTATAAATTTTACAATTAAAAGTATTGCACATTTAAATATAGGGCTTTGTGTATCACGAGAGTGAATATTTTGAAGCCATTTTAAAATGTCTGTCTTCTTGTACGCTCTTTGGAATACTTATTAAAACCTTTTCCTTGTTTTGAAAGGTTTTTGCTACCTTTTTACGACCCCAGAAAGGCATGGTGTCTCAATCAACTCTGATTTTTCAGTAGACCTTATGCTAAAGATGAACTGATCTGACAGAAAATGTTGAATTTTTTCCCTGTAAGCAATTTGACATTGGTTATGACCAAGTACAGTTCAAACCCAAAGAAATACACTCTGTGCTATAGAAAAGGAAAATTCACAAAATTAAAATACATTTTGGGGCAAACAGTTATGACTTACAGGTACTTAGATGGCTTAAAAAATTCTAAGACATCAAAAATCCTGCAGAAAAAGATGTGCAAGACTAGTGTTTGGAAGAAGAAACTAACTGAAATTGGTCAAGGAAAAGGACACCATTTTAAATCATTGCATTGTAATCTATTGCTGCTACTTTCCTAAGGTTGAGATGGATTTGGTATCAAGTCTCTAAATTGAGATAAGGTATCGTTTAGAAAATGCATCACTGATGAACTTATGAGCTTGCAGATGAAATAAAGTTAGGGATTTTTTGGCCTGTCATACAGGCATTTCTCACTTTTCGTAGGTGAGATTCATACACCTTTTGCAGATGTGAAATAAAGAGTCCTTTATAAGGTGTAATCTTAGGAGTATCTCTTAGAGTTTGGTAGAAGGCTCCTGTCATCATTCATTTCCACATCTTCACTAAACCCTCAATTGTGCTGGGAGAAACATACTGCAAGTGTCTTCAGTTCCTCAGGGAACCGATCCATATATAAAATGATCTAACAGGGAGAAAAGAAATTAACTTTAACCCAGATCAGTTCCACAGTATGATGCACCATGTGCCTTTCCAGACAATTGTGTTTTCATAAGAAAGAAGGGGGAAGGAATCTGTACAAAGCAGGCGTGTGGGTATGGATAATAGTGGACTTGCATAAACCAAGCTTGCTGGCAAAGGGAATGTTAATAAAGCTGTACCCATGCAGCGGGTGTTCTGGTATTGCTAGTGCCTGTTATTTGAAAACAGGCTTACCTTAGAAAAAAGGATGAGACTCTCTTGAAATGGTTGGGAATTTTCCAAAAGAATGTAAATAAAGTTCTTTGCCTTTGGGTACCGCAGTTAGCAAAGTTGTGTTCAGATCATATTTCTAAGCTTTCTTTTTTTCCCACCGCCCTGTAAGCAGGATATCGACTTTCACTTTAAACACAGTAATTTTTATTTAATAAAATAATTCCAATTTTTAACTTGATATAAAACAACGTACAGAACTTTTGACAGTGCTGTATGCTTCAAATACTTGCCTTTTTTTCTCTAGGCTGACATGTAACTTGCTCTGTGCAAAGTACTTACTGAATTGCAGGAGGCATCTTCTATGGACATTTTGCAAAGTACTAGCATTCTGCTCTGGACAAAGTTTGTTCTCATTAAAACTTCTAAGTGTGTGTGAATACTGCACTATATATTCTCTGTGTGTGTATATATGAGAGAGAGAATGCATTCAGCATGCAACTGTCAGAATGATTCAGTTGTTGGTGAACAACATAGGCAGCTTCATATTTGTGCTATTCATACTCCCATGCTTTTTTCTTGCTTTTTCTCTGTTTGTTTTTTTCTTTTCAATGTAGAGCTCTTTTTGATTATGACAAGACTAAAGATAGTGGCCTTCCAAGTCAAGGATTGAACTTCAAATTTGGTGATATTCTCCATGTCATTAATGCTTCTGATGATGAATGGTGGCAAGCACGGCAGGTAACTCCAGATGGAGAAAGTGATGAAATTGGAGTTATCCCAAGCAAACGCAGGTATGTCATGATATTTTATTGACTTTGAGGTGACTTTAATACATATATTGCATATGCTTTGCTCTTTGTTGTTAATTCTGTATCACATCAGCCACTTCTGTGGTTTTCGGGGTTTTGTTTTTGTTTATTTTTAATAATCTGTAGTGGGATTCTGACTTAATGAGAAGTTTGTTAAAATCCTATTTAGCCTTAGGAGTTGCATGCTGAAGTTGATAAAGGTGGTCCAAGTCCATTTCTCTTTTTTCACTGTAAGCAAGTTACGGGTTTAATAACGTTATACCATCTACGTATGAAAAGGTGCAAAGTACATTTTGTTTGAATCGTGACACTATAATGAATTCTTTCTACCCAAAACTTAGGAAACTGGAAAGTCTTTCTTTGGTGGCCAGAGTAAACAGAGACTAGGTGTTTGCTGGCATATCGAGAGACCCAAATAAGAGATTAGGTGCTTTGAATCTTAGTATTTGCTGTTGACTGGTAATTGAGGCTGCTCACTTATTGTGACATGCTTTTTCTTTTTGCCCCCTGATTTACTGAACCTGTATAATTACAAAATTACAATACCCTCACAGCTCATCACTTGAGAAATAATACTACTTTTCCAATAGTCTGCCACTAGCATGCTGCCATTTTCTGAAGGTGTCAATCACCAACAAAAACCTGTACTACGAAAGGTACACCTGTATGCTTACATTGTAAAAAGTAGTAACTTGAAGTTCTGGAATTTTTCTGATTTAACTGTTTTTTTGTGTATGTTTTTGTGGTAGAGTTGAGAAAAAAGAACGAGCCCGTTTAAAGACAGTGAAATTCAATTCCAAAACAAGAGGAGATAAAGGGGTGAGTTAATGAAGTACTAATTACACCTGGCATTGTGAATGGTAACATTTTTCAGTGGTTGATCTATGTGGACTTAGATTCAGTTTTTAGTCAAAAGATTAAATGCTGTCAAATAAAAATAATTCTGAGCACCAAAGCTAACTTTAGTAGTAAACCATTGCCAAAACACTGCAAATTGTTTGAAGAATTAGCTTAGAAGTATATGTTATCACTATTACTGTAATGTAATAGGAATTGTAGCTACTAATCAAGTATTGAATAGTGCCATTTCTAACAGCTCTGCAAGTGCTGTTTATAAAGCAGTTGGGTCCTTTAGTATGGATTGTACTCCTGGACTCCCTTTTTTTTGGGGAGGGGCTCACTACCAATTTTCAGAAAAAGTAATATGTTCCTTTCTTTAAAGTTTGTTAATGCATATGGAAAACAAGGCAGTAGAGCTCAACAGTGTCCCTATGATAAAATAAGGTTTTACGATGTACACAGTTACACAAACAATATAAAGTAACTTCTTTGTTACAGTTATGGATGCAGAAGCTTTAAAGACAAGGGCACAGGCCAACAAAAACTCAAGACTAGTGCCATTGTTGACCAGAATCAGTCTCCATCTCACAGATGTTCTTTCTCACTGCCAGTCGCTATTGGCACAAATACTGATGTGGCTGTGCTCAAATCATGTAAAATAACCAATGCAGATGAAAAATAAGCCCATACAAGAGAAATCCTGGTTTTAATTTTAGTCAATCCTTTGGTGCAGTTCACTGCACGATACGCAATCCCTGTCCCAGTACACATGATGGGACTGAGTGGTGAGAAAGCAGCGTAGCTACTTTGGTAATAGGAGTGTTTGTAGCTGAAATTATAGCAATTTCATCACGGTAAAGCAGCCAATTTTTTTTTTTATTTTGAGGGTGAGGCTTTTCTGCAATGTTTTGGACATTTTGAAATTTGAGAAACAATTTCACAACCTTACAATTCCTACCAATAGTATATAACTAGTAATTTCAAGACTTAGGTATATGCATTTTAGATGTAAGAGCCTTCTGAAGTAATAATATATTATAATTTTTTAAAATGTGAAACATGCTTTAAGCTCCTGAGAAAGCTGTTTCTTAAATAGTGATTATTTTTTTTAATAGCACTACTGCTCTAACATTAGTCAATCATTATTATAGAACCCAAACATTCCTTCTAGTCATTTATTTCAGTTACAATGTTTTCATAACTTCAAAAAATCACGTAAGGTATTAAAGCTTCAGTATTTCCTCCTGATAGTGTAGGACTTTAAAGACTATCGAATTCGTACGTACATCCCTCTGCTACATGGCAAAGGTTTCAGTTTAGTTTCTTAATGAAGAAAATGCCATGGTTGTTTCTATAATTGTTTAAAAGGAAATCAGTATCTCCAGTTATTTTCTGATTAAAAATTACAGTATTGACTTGTGGATTCACTGGATTATTTGCAGGTTTTTTCTGTTTTGGTACATTCATATTTTGATATTGGAATAAAATGTTATCAACTGATGTGATAATTATTAACCTGATCACTTTTATATGAGTTCACTTTTTAGAAGTCGCATAAAGAAAATGGCTTAAATACTTCAGATTTTTTTAAATTACATTAAATAATTTTTCAAATGTTACCATGTTCTTTGAAAGATAATTGCCTGGTTTTGTAGTTTGTCTACCAATAAACTGCAAACAGTTAACTTGATTAATGATGTATTCGAAGTAGCATTTTGACAATTGCAGAGTTAGTGCACAGGCACTGTGTACTAGCATAGCACCAAAGAGATGCATGGAATACTGAGTGGAAAAGCAACTACGCTTGCCATTGATACAGAACTGCGGTTCTTTTTCTTTAGTAACATTTCATTTTGCAAACATGCTTACACTGTTCACAATCTTTTGCTTCAGCTGTAAATGTTTTAATGTTATGGTTTCTCCTTAAAGTATTCTTCCTGTGCTTGTCATGGTGATATTTTTCCTAGTAAGTTGTCTGCACCGTACATATCCTCATGGACTGTGTGCCTTCCTGTGTCTGTATATGATAGTACTCCATGGACAGGATGAAATACCAACTTTGTACAATTCTTCAAAATTCCTACATTTAAACCTTCAAGAATAACCCTAGTGATGGCAAACATTAAAATCCTTTAATTTTAAGGAAAGCTAAAAAATCTTGAGCAGAAATGGTTACATTTTTTCTTGTTTGTTCCTTTCATATACACATTCATCTCACTTTCTGTGCTGCTTCTGTTTTAATATATTCTTGCTTATGATGCCTGTTTATGATTTGCAGTGGGCTTATGAAAAATTTAATACAATTACTGTGCATTTTCAACTAATAAGCAATTCTATCTGGCTTTTTATAATCATGATATCTTTTAAAAATAATCTTTTGGCTAATCTTTTATGCAAAATCAGTATAATATTTTATTTTCTCTTTTTTTTGGCAATGGAACTGACTCTAACCATTATACATGCAGTATATAAAATTCAATATTAGTTCAGTAAGATTTACTGTACAGAAAGTTAAAATAATTATTGTTATGAAATATTTTCAAAACTAAAATGAGGAACCCAATTATGTTTTATGCAGTACAATAAATCAGCCACTCCTTTTATTTTAACTATACGAATTGCAGAGTCTCACCACCTCAGTTAAACTGCACCATTTGAGCTTTGTTACATTTATTTCCCCTATTACTTTGCTCAGACTGAGGGAGTTGTCCGAATGGAACAACTACATAGATGAGAGACTTCCACTTTTTGAAACTCGGGGCATATTTCTTTGTTGCCTGTGTTCTGTAGATTACGTTAATCTTTCTGGTTATGAGAAATCAATTGCAATGACTTGTTGACTTCAGATAAAGAAGGTCAGGAGGACCATAACCTAAAACCTCGCCTGTGCCAACTACGTTCCTGCAAGCATATGATTGGCTCGCAACCAGTTCTTTTGTCCATATGTCAGGTTGATAATTTACCAATTCTTACAGTGGAATGACAGTTTTAGTTGAACACAGATGCCAGCCAATTAAAGGTTTTATGGATTTCCTACTTAACACAGTATTGCTATTTCCAGAGCTCAATGTCACTGATTATGCTCCCATGGTACAATGTGCCTCTTTAACACCTGGTAATTTTAAGTAAACTTTTTTTTTAAACAATAGTAATGAAAATATCACTGGATGTTCCCGTATCTGATACTGCCAAGCAAGTCTGTATTAAAACAGATGGCCAGAAGGATCGTTAATACTGTAGCAGCATGCAGCTTGTGTGTTGCACTATAGGCATTCTCTTTAGGAAGACCAAATGCTAGTTTTGTAATTGTACCAAAGAAGGTGGCCCACTGTTTGAAAAAACTTTGTCCTATTTGACCCCCAATTGTTACTATATTTAATTCCATACTTAATGCTGGTAGAAAAGGTAATATATCTTTTTGCAACTATATTGCTTATAATAGAGGAAGATGAGCTCACATTAGCTGAAGACAGACAGACAATTACTTGAAAGTTAACGTGCTCCAAACTTCAGAAATAGCTGTTACCAGAGTTCTTAATGTATGAATTTAATTTTTTTTTTAAAGTAGCTTCTAAAAAACGGCCGTGTGGAAGTTTTATTACTTCCTGCGGCACATGGGCTCTGCTTGGCTTAGAAATAAACAGTCCCCCAGCAGCATAGAGTCTCAAAACCAAGTTGGGCATTTTCTTAATTTTGCCATCCTTCCCATAATAGAGTTTCTGCAAACCAAATGACAAAAACATGGCAAATTTCATGTCTTCACAAAACTGGGCAGATGATTCACTTATGCTTAAAGATGAAAAGAAATTTCAGCTGGCTTCAAGTTAGCTGTATTAGTTCTAGTTCTGGACATAATTGCAATAAAAATGTTATCGATTTATTTATACATTGAGTTTCTTTATTGACTTAGAACAGTAAATTAAAGGTGCTGTAGTCACATAATGTCCTCAGCAGAAGGTGTTGCAGATGTTACTAAATTCTGTGTTAATTACACCTGTAGCCATACCTATATATGAGTGAAAATAAGTTGATGCTCTCTATCACTCAGGGAAGGAGCGCAATGATAGTTTATATTCAAATTGCTTGATATGTATATATCTATATAGGTAACTTCAGAAATCTTTGTAGTAACTGAAATGCAGAAATTCTTCAGCAACATAAGCAGTTAATGTCAAAAGTTGATGAACATGGTCCTTGGACACAGTGGTTTTTCATGTGGTAATTACCTATAAATGCACCCTTGAAAAAAATAATTGCCACAATAAGCAAATTAAATGAATTTGTATCTTTTGAAAGTTAATCTTGGTATTGGGATGCAGGCTTACGTAGAGCAAAGTCATTTCTTTCAGTGAACTGCCAATGAATTGCAATTGTGAAAGACTGAAACAAGTTTTGTTTTGGGTTTTGATGGTTTGTTTTTCTTTTTTTTTACTGTTTGGATATTTTAGCTAGACCCATTTCTTTTTTCCCTTTTTCCTATTTCACTCTTACTTAGTTTTATTGTAAGAGCATTTGGTACAATGCCAGCTTTTAACTTCCATTTTTCTTTACTGTATGATAAGTTATGTAGGAGTTGTCACCAAAGTGTTTACAGTTTTGCCTCTGCAAATGGGTAACACTGGCAAATACTTCTGGTGTGCTGTTATGATGTCAGCTGTTTGCAAAAACAAGTGTAGAGCCTCAGTGCTTTTTAAAATAATGTAACCTCTATATTAGATAGTATCAGTGATATAATTGACTTTGGGTTCATTATGGTTTGGCCATCTTACAGCAGCCTAGTTTTTCGCCATCTTTTTATACTCCCAGCAGGCCTAAATTTGTGAAATACAGGTCAGGCCATATAGGATGAACCAGCCTGCCCATTCTCTCCGTAGTAAGCATGTGAAATTTTGCGGGTATGAGCAGAGCCATGATCCCCATCTCTATTTGTAATGAGCTGAGAAGATAATGTTAAACTGAAATATGCACTGCATAATGTGGTTATAGGAGTCAGCTTCCACAAAGCTGCTGGTCTGGGCCTTTGTTCACACAGACATTAGACATCCTTTGTTTTGCCCCTCCTTCTCTTCTTCAGCAGTCATTCAATGACAAGCGTAAAAAGAACCTCTTTTCCCGAAAATTTCCCTTCTACAAGAACAAGGACCAGAGTGAGCAGGAAACCAGTGATATTGACCGTAAGTATGTGGCACTGGACGCCGAGCGAAGCACACGTAGAAGGGCCTGCTAGATTGCAGTAGGGTGTTACCATGGAGACAGTTTCATGAGCTGCAACAGGCTAACGAACTTGAGGTGCCAATGGCAAACCCATCTACAAAATCAATAAAACCATTTGTTTGATGTTAAAGTAAAATTTAACCCAAGAGTATCCCAGTTTGGAATAACCTGGGAAATGCCGTTGAGTAGCAGTGTGTACGTGACTGGAGGACATGACAGCCTTCCAGCGCTGTCAGTGGTGGTGCCTCATTTCTGACTTGGAGGAGAGGGCACAGCGGCAAAGAAGGTATAACGGAGTTTACTGGCTTCTCAAATCAGTCCCTGTAGACTGGTTTCTTCAAAGTCATTAATTCTAATTTGGTTTTCCTAATTAAGAGAGGTTGCTTTGATTCTCATCATTGTTGCCAGTGTCTTCTCAAAAAGCAGTTGCATAAGTTTGCTAATTCAGACCAGATCTGCTACAAACTGCATTCTCTGCCATTTGCATCACTGATTACGCTTCATGTGCCAGTCAGTTCAAATCCTATTGACTTATCTTCCCCTGTGATGTTCTGGGAACTGTCTCCTGTCGTAGCGCCAATTTTATATATTACTGACAATTATTTTCTTTGTGATTGTCTTTTTATTGCTTGCCCTCTGGGGACTACTCTGCAGGAGGTCCCTGACGACATGGGATCAAAAGGCCTGAGTAAGTGATCAAAATACTCCCAAGTTATTTTAACCTCCATCTGAAAAAATACTTTTTTTTTTCTCTAACAGATCTCTTTGAGACTGGTGCTCTACTGGCATAAGGAGGTTGACTCTCAAAATGTTTCATAAGCATTTTCTAGTTTGTAATGTTCTGGGGATTTTTGCTTTCAGGAATGTGTTACTTTAAGTTCGTGTGACTATCACATCAGATATTTTTTGTTGTTCAGAAGCTTACCAGCACTTACTTGTTTGTCCTTAATAGTACTGTGGTTTTTGGTGATTTTTTCATGTCACTTCTATCTTGTTTTCGTGTTTTCATTTATCTAAAAATAACCTACGGCTTTTTACAGCGATAGTACAACTGTTGCCTTAATACTTTAACTAGTTACAGTTTTCAATCCTCTCTCTAGGTGACTGACGTTTACAGCTACTTAAAACAAAAAAGTTTGCTTAACAAATGCCATGAGAGTTTTTGTCTGACTTATTTGAACTCTTATGATGCTTTTCGACCAGGTAGAGGGGTAGCTAATAGAGGAGAGGAGACACATAAGCATTTGTTGTATTTCTTGCAGAAGTGTTAAATACTTGAAGATTCAAAAGTTGCTGAGTACTCTTAATAGATCTGTTTGTGTACACAGACATGACCACTGTAGCGAAATGACAAATAAAAAGTCAAGACCTTACTTTCATCACAGATATTAAACATATACATTGTTATGTGTTTAAGGAATAGCAAAATTAGTCACTGAAGATATGTGACTAAAGGTCATTAAAAATACCATTTCTTCCCAGGGCATAACTCTTATTCAGAGTGTTCCTGAAATTACATGTAAGAAACAGTGTACTTCTATACTTGGCCTCAATCATGGAATAAAAGTTCTAGTACCTGTAACATTAATTTTCCATTTCTGAAATAGCTAGTTTCAGGGGGATTCTTGGTCTAGAGCAGAAGACCTTAGCAAACTTTATGGCCTTACGGTTTAGAGCAGAAAATCATAAGCAGCTTTTATGGCTTTATGATCACACCTAGTTTAAATGATGTAATATGGTCCAGAACTGTCACTAGGCAGTTCTGTTACAAAAACAAATGGCTTCTAGCCAGTTTTTCAGCACAGTCAGACCTTTTGAAACTGCCTTACCACACTTAATGCAAGCTGTATTACTTGGGCTCTGCAAGACCGCTGTTCTTGTGGGCATTTTAGGCTTTACATCGTCACCAGTTGTGCCCATTTTCAGACTACCACAACACCTGTATTCTCAGTTGACAATGTCTCCCCTTCATGTTCTGCCACGAGGCTTTTAAACATCACTACTTGTCTCTTCCACACCAATGTGGACATTCTTTTTCCAAGGCAAGAAAATGAAATGGAAGTAGATCCAAATTGCTGGTACTCGCAAACATTAGGAAGTATTTGTCTTTTTTGCCTGCACAGAAATGAAATGAGGGAGTTCAATCTAGCCAGAGATGTGCGGTTTAAAGATATTAGTTCACTTTATCCAAAAAAGTGTTAAAAAGTTAGTTAGTTTACATGTGATGTCTAACTTTTTTTAATGTTTTTTAGTCACTAGAAGCATACTTGCTTTGTAACTGTGTTCTTGCCTCTGGAGTCCCCTTGCTTCCTTCTCTTCAGTCTTGTAGGCGGGGAACCACGCTGAATTTAATATATTATAAAGGCTCTTCATGACAACAATGTGTATTATCATATGCACACAGTTAGGTACATAATTTCAAATTAATGGTATTTAATTTGTATAGGTCAAACACAAGCTTATTTATGCAGTCTTAACCTGTGAACACTAGTGTTTTTTATTACAAATAGACACACTCGTTGAGCGGCATGAAAACTGATTCTTTACAGTAAAGTTCAGCAATATCAAAGTTCATGTTTGTTCACCGGATTTGTAGAATTTTCAGGTAGCAGAATAGATTGATACCTGAAATTTTTAATTTGCATTATTTTTTTTATCATAAACCTATTTAACACAGTTACATAGCTTAAAGCAGTAAATATAAACACATTGTAGCTACTGAAGTATTTTGATTACTGTGCACAAGGCATGAAATTAATATAGATAGTCCATAATAAAAGTCAGGAGCTTTTGAAAACTAAAGCATTACTGGAGAGAGAAAAAAACCCAACAAATGCAACACAAACTTAATTGTGCATTACACTTCAAGTAAATTATTTAATATGCCATAGGAAAGTATCTATTTTTGGATGTTCTAGACTATAATTCCTGCAATATTGCCCAGTGACAATAGTGAAAAACCCAGAATTGCAGGATTACATGTGAACTATGAATTAGTGTACTTTTTGTAATCTTATTTTGATGTGCTATTTAATGTTTTTCTTTTTATTAACATCAATTCCTTTCATATGAAATTAAGCTTGATCCTGAGAGCTATGAGAAGTACCTTAAAACTTTTGTATGCAGTATGTATTTATTTCAGCATTTTGGTATCGGTATTGTCTTTCATCTGGATTATTTTGTGTCGATTTGCTTTCTTTTGGACTCATGCCATTAGTGTATGTTCCTTATTTTTTTTTTCCCATTGTGTTGCAATTTCAGAGCATGTAACCTCTAATGCCAGCGATAGTGAAAGTAGTTACCGTAAGTGTTTTTAAGTTCTTTGTTTATTTAGAACCTTTGTTTAGTAGTTCTTTCTTTGGTTTTGTTTGTCTTGTCTTTTCTGGGTATTTACATGTTAAATAGAAGTTCCCAGTCACCTTCAGGTGAAATCCATATTCATGTGTTTGGTGGAGTACTGCAAATTGTGCTGTGTCTTTGTTTCTAAAAAACTGACTAGAAAGAATCATTGCAAACCTCCTTTATGGATATTGTGATCTATGATTTTGTTAGTTCATCTTAATTTGAATCTATTCCTCTTTTTTAAATTATGTGAGCTAACTAGACCTATTAAAACCTAAATGTAAATTTAATGCTGACAAATATAATTATATGTAGTTGAGCTTAATATTGGAAGCATAACTAAACTGTGTAATCTGTTAAATAGTGCAATAACTACAATTTTTCGCAACTGATACTCAGATTTAATCTGTATATACTTCTAATGAAAGTAAAGATAAGCAAACGTGTTTACCCTTGCTTTCAGCTTTCATTTATCTATTTTTGTCAAGTGGGTGCTTACTATGAATTGTCTTCAAAGCATAGAGCACACATTCAGTGGTGGAGTCAGTTATGATAAATTAGCATGCTAGGCATGCATGTTCTCTCTCTCTGAAGACATAGTACCTTTTAAATACTAGACTGAGTTAGCTTTTTTACTAGCTCAAGCTACAGTAGTTCTACATGTTCACAGTGGGTAACATGCTGCATGATGTTGCTCTACAATGCTTTAAAATGTCTTAAACCAGAGCCAGAACTTCAGTCCCACTGGTCATGTCCACTGAACAACTCCTTAGTAAGGTCGCACAGTCCGGACCTGGAACCCAGGATAGAGCAGAGCAGGAAGATGAAAAAGTTGAGGATTTGAAGAGGAATGTGAAAAGAAGGAACAGTAAAAGTCACGCAGTGTGACACTGAGTGGCACGCTGATCAGCTCCTGGTTGCCTGCTAACTGTATAATGGGCACTATAGAAACAGGTATTTTTTATGTTAGGGTAACAAGGAAGGTGGTTCATTAACAGATATATTTGTTTGGAAGCTGTAGATCTTCTCAGACGTGATCGTCCACATTTTTTCTTCCAGATGATTACACTCAAGGAGAGAATTTATACCTACGTATAAAATCCCCAGTGCTTACAATGCTAACAGTGTCATAGACTGTAATTGAAAAGAAAGCAATTGGGGGAGGCATTCGTGTTCCCTGAGAGTAACACAAAATTGAGCATGTATGGAAGTTGCCTTTGCCTATACGACAAACTTACAAATTTTAACCATTTGTAATGACACACCATTAAAACTATCTAACCATGACTGTTTCTCCAAAAATTTGCTGCTTTCCTCTCTTCCCTGCCTCCTTGCCCCAAAGTTTTTCTCAGAGCTTGCTTTATGTATGTTTAAAGCTCATTATTGGTACTAGTAGTTTTTTACTCTGTTACTACTTGAGAAGCCCTGATTTTATTATGAATGCCATGGATTTTCTTATCTGAATGTGTCATTGCAAGTAATTTTTATTAAAATGATTTTTTAAATTTCTTCTTACTGCTGTCTAATATGAAAGTTATCTTGATTACAGATGAGTACGGTTGTTCAAAAGGTTCATTCTATTAATATTCATTTTTCCAAAGTATTGAAAAGCAGCGACAATATATACTTTTTGCCCTCAATCAGGGGATGCTTTTTACTTGTTATTATCTCTTTAGTAGTTTCCTTAACTGATTTTTGACCTTAGAAAAACGTTACTTCTCCAAAGAAGTATCTAATTATATATGAGTTGGATCTTTCATAGATGAGTCCATAGCTGATGATTCCCTATTCCTCTCCCTAGCTTAAAAGGGGTTCTGAAAGTATATACTGTCCTTCTAAATTCCATTTGCATGAGTAACTTTTTGAGATATTGAAATATACAGGTTGCATGTTTTCATGTCTGTCTTAACGTATTCCTCACTTGCAATAACTTAAAAAATTAAAATACTTACTCATGTATTGCTGTAATATAACTTTAATGCAAATAAGAGAAATACTTCTCTTACTGAAGTTGTAAATTTTAGATTTAAAAGATCAATGGTATTTGCTATGAAATAAAGAACAGATATATAGAAGCAATATAAGAATTTATAAAAGCCTTTATCTGCAATCTGTTTCTGTACAACTGTGGTACAGCACTGGTATGTTCTTTGCCTCTTTTAAGTATGGCTTATGAACTACAAAGAATGTTCCAAAATTACACGAGTGAGTTATTGAAGGACTGTATTTTATTCAACGTTCATAGTAATGTCATATAATTTGACCTTGTATGTTCAGATTTAGAAATTCTTTGCTGTCATGGAGTTAATTTTTAGAAATTCCATTGCAAAACATCTTACTCAGAGATACCTTGTTAGACTAGAGATCATCTTTGAGAGAGATGGCAACTGAGGTATATTTCGGATGCTTTCACTAACATTTAAAAAGCCTGCAGCTGTCAAAGGTCAAAATTCAGTCATTTTAGTTTCATTCACTGCTGATGTGCTTTCTGGAGCTGAGAATAATACAAAGCATTTTTTGTTTTCAAGTTCATCTTTAAAAAATCACTAATAAAATAATAGTTATTTAGTATATACAATCATAATTATTTTGGTAGAATTAGAGTGGTTGAAGGTATATAAGTGCCACAATGATAAAGTTAATGGAAGACATGTACACCTTGACATACATGTTTGTCAGCCCTGTATAAATACAGAAAAACATTACTGTCAATGATGGCTTCAAAGTCTAGAGAATGTTCAAGATGAAGGTGGCATCGCGTCTAGCAGTGAATGATGGCATGCATGCATTTCATTCAGGGGAATGTGTATAAGAGCATTTCAGTAATGCTTTAAAGTTATTCTTGTGCTTGATGTCAGTTTGACATGCTAACATAAACGAGGAAATTATTTGTGTGTTATGCTTTAAAATTTTGTGTTTGGCTTATCTTTGTGATTTTTATAATTCATTGCTCTTGAAAAATATCCTTCATCAGTAACATTGTAATGTATATTACTGAGGAATGGCTGTATCATTATAGTTCATTGAATGACTCAATTTAAATATGTTGTTTTAGAAAAAATTACATAGATATGTTGTTGCATTTACATTTCAGGTGGCCAAGAGGAATATGTCTTGTCATATGAACCAGTCAATCAGCAAGAAGGTTTGTAGATCTCACTAAGTATAAAATAAATAGCATCTGAATTACCAGAATACTTGATGTACCCTTATGTACTGAGCAGCATGATAAACTTCTTCACTGTTTTGAACTTGTTACCATTATTCAAATGAATAAAGCATAAAAGCATAAATTATTAAATGCAATTGCTAAATTATTTAGTGCACAATCCAAAGGTGTGCTACTTAAAATAACTTGTGTGATTTACATTGCATAAGGAAAATATGGTACGTTTAACAGTTTCATCAGTGTAAACCTCAGAAATTATACTTCTGTTTCGTACTGCTGTTGCAGTTTTTTTTCTGTCACAGCAAAAAGTGTGTCAATAGATCATTTGTCTATTTTAGCAAGCTTTAATTGAAATGTCTTTAAGACATGGAAGTCTCCCATTTCTCTGTGGGCTGCTTATATGGCTAATTTGGTTAGCAATTGCCAAGTGTGTGTTTTTTTTTATTAGGGGAAAAAAAATAATGAAACGGAAATTGATAGGACAAAATATTTTCTCACACTTGCATTTAGAAGAAATGCTTTTTGCTGGTTTCCATGGGGATGCTGTCATTTCCTTTTCACCTTGGTCCTGATCTTGCTTCACTGTGTATAATAGATACAGTATTTTTAGTGGTCCCCTTCACCACCATAGGTGCTAACAGTTGATTGACATTATCTGATACATAGCTCATATATTTGTAAATTAATCTGTAAAAGGGGTGTCCATTGGGAATACTTGTTATTTATTACCTATCAAATAAGGTGGCAGTTGAAGTAAATATACATCGTGTATTTACCTGAATTTTGTGTGTTGAGGTTTAATTTTTGGTTGTATGCAGTGAGTGGCACAACCCCATTGCTTTTAATAGCATTATGGAATACATGTGCCTGTATACACTTTCCATTCCAACTTGTTAATCATCACATATGGGCTCCATTTCATCAGTAAGCTTCCAAAAGTAGTAAAAATTGTTATGCAACGCTAACGCAAACTGCATTACTTATATCCTGTAATCTGTAATTTTAGTGGGCTCCGAATAAAGTAATGGATGAGAAGTGCATGAGTCGAGACCATGCTAGAAATGGGGAAATGGTAGGCCCTCTTTGATGTGCTGAGTCAGCTATGCTTAAGCTGGGGAGCCAGAGCGTTGTTATCCTTGAACAAGCAGCTGCTGGGTCTGTGTGGGTATGCACGCCAGAGAGGCTCACAAAATGAGAAACATCTTTTTAACTGGCATTAGCTTCCCGGCTTCTGATAGCTTAATGGTTTAGTGAGAACGATAGTAATACCGAGTGAATTAATGTTGAGGTTGAAGAGAAAAGATGTGAATGAGACTTTATACAAGCCAACAGTTTAGTCACTACCATATTGTAAAACTAAAGTTTTTAGAGAGCCAAGTACTTTGGCATTTAAATATATAACTCTGATTCCCTTTATGAGTCTAACATAGTGTATGGGGAAGGCCATAAAAGCACCAGCACCTTGTTCCTTTGCTTAGGTGCTGTAATGCGTTCCCTGCATGTTATCTGCATTTGTCCACTAATTCACTTCCACAGTATTTTTTTATTTTTTAAGGAGCCCAAAGGAATAAAGAACTGCAATGACCAAAAGAGATTTAAAGGTGCTTAGATTTGAGACACTATTGTGTCTTAGTCTTTAAGCAAAAATGTTGATTGTTAAATTAATAGGCTGACAGCTACACAATCCCAGACATGCCTTTTATGAATTTATTAATACCCCTGAAAGGAAATAGTTCCATGAATCAAAGTAAAGTATATTTTATAGGTCAGGCTTTAGTTTGGACTTATTTGTGCAGTAAAGACGGATTAAACCTAAAACTAAAATTTATACAGCTGAAATTATATGCTAATGCCAAGATACTTAGACATTCTTGTCTTCGTGGTTCTTGAAGTATAATCCATAGTATTTTCTGCTTGAGCTTAACTTCCAACCAGAAGCCCTTTATAACTTCATAAAAAATTAAGCTGCTTTTAAAAGATGCTATACTTCATCTTATAAGGGTGTCGATAGTTACAGAAGCTATATATAGGTGAATCCTATTCATGTGAGTATTTAAGTTGTGGTCCTAGAGGAAGAGGAGCTTTGCCCAACACAGAACTAGAATTTCATGAATTCTGGTACTGCTTAGGTACTTCTCTGAAGTGAAAAGATGTCACACTTCCTCCTTTTGCTGCTTTCACTAGAATGAAGGATGTTACTTTGTGAAAAGATATTCCCCTCCCCCCCGCCCAAGATTTCATAATTTAAGACTTCTTTGATCCCCCAGGATAGTGATTTGAGAGTGAAGATCTAACCATCTTACTGTGACTACAGCATTAATTGATATATGTTCTTCAATGTGATTTTCTTCTCTTTAGGAATGCATATTATTTTAGGTATTAAAACCATTACCATATGATAAAGCTTATTTTGCTGAACTGTACAAGAAAGCAATCATACTGAAATGTAACTGATGTTATTCCTCTGTGTTTAATAGTCAGTTATACTCGACCTGTGATTGTTTTGGGACCCATGAAAGACAGAATAAATGATGATCTCATCTCAGAATTTCCAGACAAATTTGGCTCATGTGTTCCACGTAAGTCTCAGCAAATACTAAAGCAATTTGAAATTATTTTTGTATTAATTTTCTTAATAGACATCCTCTGTATGTTGAGTTAAAAAGAAGTTAATATATTGTCTAAACTTTCTAGAGCTATCTTAGTTGTCAGTCATCTCTCTGCTTGTGACGATTTTGCAGTATAAATGGGAGACTATTTTTGGATATTGTAAGGAAAAAAGTCACTGTTTTTTGTTTTGCTTTAAAAATTACTGGTTTATATTTAAAGATACTACTAGACCAAAACGAGATTATGAGGTGGATGGACGCGATTACCATTTTGTCACTTCTCGAGAGCAAATGGAGAAGGATATTCAGGATCACAAATTCATTGAAGCTGGCCAGTACAATAATCATCTTTATGGAACAAGTGTCCAATCAGTGCGAGAAGTAGCAGAAAAGGTAAATCAGTGCCAGTTACTTTCATTTACTGAGGTGATTATCTGACTGTGCTGACAAGGGAAAAAGAAGAATGGCAAGAAGCCATTAGGAACCCTCTGACTTCTTTTTTTTAAAAGGAATTTGTACAAAACTGGAAACAAAGTGCATTGTCACAAATGCATTTAAGGAAATAATGAAGATTGGAAATAATGAAAGCATTGTCTGTGCCCTCTTACAAAAAGAAAATAGAAAAGAATAATTGGAATTACAGACTGATTAGCCTAGCGCACATACATAGATCATTAACTAATTAAGAATAGTGGTGATGGAGTTGATTAGTATGATGATCCATTTGATACAGACCTGTGCAGAAGAAAACTTGTAAACTTGTTACTCTTTGTGCCCTTCATGGATTTAGCTGACAAAGTGAAAAGAGTGAATGTAATAAAGTTTTAGAAAGACGTTTTACATAACTACCAATACATGTTGAAGACTTACTTTAATGTTTTTATCTTGAACAGATTTTAGTTAACTATTTCTTGCAAAAATACAAATATTTCTAAATTCAAAGTGGAGTTTACTTGAGCGCTCTGAAAAAGAGTTGAAAGAGGGAAGCATATTTCTTAGATTAAGATGCTTGTTTTAAAGAACATTTTTTGGTGAAAGTTCTTTGCAGATGTTGCATGTTAGGTTGGTGAGTGTTGTTCTACTGCTTACAAATATGATGCATTTACAGTAGACAATGTTATCTGATCTGTATGAGAGAAGAAACAGCTATCTTCTAGGTGGGAACTCACAAGCATGAGTACTTTCAGTCTGGACATGCAGAGGGTGAGTGTGGTTAACCAGTGTGACACGAGAGTGTAGTTAGTCCTCTGGAAAACAGTATAGACCATTCTACGCAAATGCCAGGAACAACAATACTCAGTTAAGTGTGATTTACTGCAATCAAATACAGGCTGAACATGGTGAGATTCTGTGGTTCGTGTGATGAAGTTTTCTTCTGCTGTCTCGCTCACCCTATGGAATAGAACCTGGCCCCACGGTATATAGCGAGAAAAGTAAAGAAAATAAAATTCATTACAAAATTGCTAAAGTAAATGAGTACTTTGTATGGGGAGGCTGAACAAAGTTGTGAAACTATCATATGTGATAAAATGATGATACTATATATTGAACAGCTTAAACATTATAAACCTGTCTGCAGTTGCTTCACCTGGTAGCAGGGATACAATCCTTTTGCCCATCTCGTGGGACTAGTAAGGTACAAACCAATTATGAATGTTCTGTAAACTGACATGAAGAACAAAGTACTACCAGATGTCTCCATGCTATTATCTCTTGCACAGGCACCATGGCCCTTTGGGTAGATGCAGCAATTTCTCAGTTCCAGCTAACATTATTTTTCTGGGAAACAATGGCCTGTCCTTCAGAACTTGACTTCAAAATTGTGATAGGGCTGCAAACTGGTCCATCTGGGGCTACTCCCTTGTTGTAGTCTTCTCCATCTCGCTTAAGAGATGAGTCTCCTCAGTGGGTCTTATTGGGTCTTATTACTAGAATATAAAAGACGATTTCCGTTTTCTGTGATGAATTTGAAGTAGCAGACACAACAGAAGTGACTGGTACTACCCCAAAAGTACCAGGATTAGTGTTCTTGCAATAGCTTTAAATTGTGTTCATTTGTCCATGCGTCCAGCTGATCCCTGTCTCTCATTTCCTTACCTATAATGGACACAGCTAAAGACACTTTTTGATATCATTGTTCAGTTATTGTAAAAGGTGCTGAGTGCTGTGCTGTGTTTCTCAATCAGATGCAGTGCAAGGAAGGAACTAAAAAATGTGTAAAATATGGTTTAAATGCACTGTGCAAAGAGCAAAATAGCTTCCCTGGGTGAAAACATCGTAATTGTATCATGAAGTACTTGTGTTTTTCTTCTTGTCTTCCAAACCTTCACTTGAAAGGAATTTTCATATTCTCTTTGGAATCACTAGCAGCTTGCAAATCTCTGTGTCTGAGGCCACTGTTAATGCACGTCCATTATTGATCTGGAATAAACTTTCGCAGTTATATTCCATAAGGTCCATTACAGCTGCTGTGCTGGCCATCTAGTCCTCCACCCTTTGCCCAAAATCATTTGGCACCTGACATTAAGTTGTTGGGCCAAACACAGCAAATACTAAATGTTTTATCCCAAAAAGGAAAAATGGACCAGGTAATGCTCTTAATTCTCAATTCCCAGCGCATATGCCAATATTAAAGAGAAACTATTAGAAAGATGTGGACAGGTCATGATGTGCAGTAAAATACTCTGCTAGAACATACAAACACCTTTCTTAAATGACACCAACCAGCAACCAGATCCATGGACCTGGATCTGGGAAACAGCTATCATGAGTTGAAAGCAAACAGATATGTATTGTTCATGTGGAAAGAACACTTCTATCCTCTTTAATAATTCTGTGGTTTTGTTGTGCAAGAAACCAAATGTATATGATCCTAGTGATCTCTTCTGCCAGGAAGCAGAAATGTGTCAGTCATTTCAGACTGAAGTTGCTTCCTTGCTCTTCAACGTGCCCTCCAAGAGTGATCTCCCCAGGAGTTCAGGAAGCGTGTTGTATGATATGAGTAACCTTTGGGTTTATGGTCCTTGTGGGTTTGTATCCTGGCTCACAGAATTCTGCCACTCACATTGGTCTCCTGCTAAGAAAAAGCTTTTCTTACTTTAGTCACCTGACTGTGGTTTTCTATTCCTCTCCCCACATCCCTTTCTAAAATGGTGGTATGCCAAATTACTCACATGCTACTTGGAAAGGAAAGAAATAAAAATGTATGAGGTGGAAATGAGCGTATCAGAGATGGGGGAGCTGAGGAACAGGAAGAGCCTTTGAGATGAAATAGCCCAAAGAGCTGGAAGATTGCTTATAGGAAGAGAATACAGGTGGGGAGAAAAGCAGCTCTACCACATGGTTTTCCAGCTGCCCAAGGAATGGTTAAGTTATATTTGTTTCTCAAAAGATAAAAAATAATCATCCCAAATAAATTGCATTCACCATCTCAAACTTGGTATTCTATTGTGTGGTACCTGGGTGGAGGAGAGTGCTTGTATTCAGTTCCATCTAGTGATTCTGATGGTGGCATATTTCCCTGCTATCAGGGGTGGTTACTCCCTCACATGTGCCCGTTAAGTCATCTGGCTCCTCTCTAAACTGCATCTGTGACATGGCCACCTCCTTAAAGGATCCTCAAATTACTAAAAAAAAAACAAAACAAAAACAAATAAACAAACCAAAACAAAAAACCCCACAACAAACAAAAACCCAACATTTTGGTGGTGTGCTTGAAGTACGGCTGGATGTACGTCACTGGGTGATTCTGCATTGTTGATTGGGCTGCAACCTCTGGTGGCGAAAGGAAGGAAGAAGGGTCAGGAACATCTCAAATGATGTGTGACCCCAGCAGAGGAGCATAGTGGGACCTTGTGCCAAAGTGGTGAAATAATAATATAATTGATGCAAATGCTCTAATTTTGTTGGCTTCAGTGGAGCCATTTTCTCTTCTAAATTACTAGCTACGCATACCTGTGACTTATACTTTGCTTAGTGCTGTTTTCCCTTCTCTCTCACTTTTTAGGGTAAACACTGCATTCTTGATGTTTCTGGTAATGCGATCAAAAGGTTGCAGATTGCCCAGCTGTACCCAATCTCCATTTTTATTAAACCCAAAACAGTGGAAAATATCATGTGAGTAAAATTAAAGTACCTCAGGCTAAATTGTTTGAGACTGTCATTGTATTTGAAAAGCCAACTGCAAAGTTATGTGGTGACAATTGTAATTATTTGCATTTTAAACTATTTAATTTCCTGAGTTTAATTTCTAGGGACTTCTAGACAGGGTTTCTAATCCAAATTAGAGTGCTTCGGAACAAATGTTATTGTGCTAAATTCCATGCAACATAGTGTCAGAACAGCTCATTCCCACTACAGTCTTTGCTTAGCTGTGTCATTTAGGAGACTGCCTCTTACTAGGGTTAATATTCAGACAACAGTTTAAACCCTTACTTCAAAAGACTCCAAATACTTGATAGTAATTTTTAAATGTGTAATGTTTTCAACTTCAGGGAAATGAATAAACGCTTAACGGAAGAGCAAGCCAGGAAGACATTTGAGAGAGCCATGAAACTGGAGCAAGAATTTACTGAACACTTCACAGGTGTGTTTTGCGTGGGACTGTTCCCTTCTCAGAGTTGAAATTTTATTGCTTGCTGTAAAATAGTAATTACCTTATTGCTGAGATAAGGCTGAACTTTGTTTTCTGACTGATCTGTGCTTGTTTTGAGGTATGTAGCCATTTTAGTACCTCTACACTGATTTCAATTTGATCAATTAATTCAATACATACAGAAATCTACTGGGAGCTTAATTTAGGCTTTAAAAACTGTGAGACTTTCTACCATTTTCCTAGGTTTTGTAATGCAGATGTTTGCTTTGTTGAAATATTGTATGCTTAAAGCTTTTTATTTGCAGAGCTGAGATTGCATGGCAAAGCTCCCTGTAGAAAATGATCAATTTCCTTTTTTTTTTTTTAAATTAGGAAGTAAAGTATGATAGTAATTAATTAAGCCTCTGGAAATTGGGCACTACAGCATTGTGATACTTAGCATAGCAGATTTATGTATGCCATGGACCTAACTGTAACAGCAAGGGTTGGGCAGCAAGCACTCAAACTGTGCTAATTGTTTGCGTTGTGGCTTGCAGTAGGAGGATATTGATCAAGTCAGGATTTTCAGGAGGACAGAAATGAACTTTCCTTGTTCCTGTCCTAGATAGACACTTGCTCCTTTCCTTCCTGTTATGGAAACATTCAAGGTCAGGTTGGACGGGGCTCTGAGCACCCTGATCTAGTTGAGGATGTCCCTGCTCATTGCAGGGGGTTGACCGTTAAAGGTCGCTTCCAAGCCAAACTATCCTATGATTCTGTGTTCTCTTTTGCAGTATTTCAGTGTTTGCTGCCCCATTCACCTCTTTTCTGTGACATGGCTCCTTTGCCCACTTCCTTCTTCCACATCTTATATGGGCAGAGCTG
This sequence comes from Phaethon lepturus, assembly GCF_000687285.1. Taxonomy (NCBI): domain Eukaryota; kingdom Metazoa; phylum Chordata; class Aves; order Phaethontiformes; family Phaethontidae; genus Phaethon; species Phaethon lepturus. Next base: position 40,324 of record NW_010522181.1, read on the forward strand.
TGAATGCAACAGTCTGCTCCACTTGGGCAGAGACACAGGAAGGGGTGATGGCTTCACATGGGAGGAACCAGTAGATTCTCTGCCCCAGTCTTCCTGCTG
>NW_010522181.1:40432-67387 GCF_000687285.1 Phaethon lepturus
GTTCTCTACATCGTGTGCTACCCACACAATGAGTAACTTGAGTCCATCTCTTTTTGTCTGTCTCACTCCCTCTCTGCTGCCTTGCAGCTGTCACAGTTTATCCCAATACTGCATCTAGCTCTCCCACACTTCCCATAGCTCTCGGTCTGTACCCAGAAGGTTATGGGACTCTGAACATATATTGCAAATTCTTCCTATTATTAATCCCTTACCAAATGACTTGCAAGTGTGTAAGGTTTGTTGTTCAGGAAATGAATGAGTTTATTTTAATAGATACTAATTAAATATTTAGTTAGTAGCTGGTATGCTCCCAGGTTGTCTCAGGGCATTATGTAGGGCACTTCTACAGGAAATTAAGGGGCATAATTCAAGATGTTTTAAAAACTTATGGGCCTTTTTAAGAGCTCTAGTGCTCAGGGCTGGTTTTCTTCTCAGAAGTATAAGGCTTGTTGACAAAGGAAGATAGCAATGGTCAGACTTCTGTCCTTGATAATCCAGTTCAGGGCAGAATCCTTTTCTGAATCTGTTTGAGATACTTGAAGACATTACAGATCCCACTTACTGCTTACAGTTTGGAGGCTGCCACCCATATGAGTCAGCTAGTAAAACAGTGTGAGCATTCCTTAATCTGTTAAAAAATACCACATCATGTGGGGTAACTGAAATCAACTTCATCAGCAGCTTAAGTTTAAACAGACTTAAACTTTGCACTGAAGCACATGAAGAAGAGCATGTCCATCTTCTATTTTGAGGGTATTGAGCTTTGGAAGAGGTGTGGTTAAACGTAGCTGGAGAGAAGTAAGATGCTGAAGCTTATGGCTATTTCCATTGCAAAGATATTTCTAAATCTTTCTAATGTACTGTTGTGCTGTCAACATGATACTTGACCTATAATTGAACAGCCTTCTCCTCCCACAGGCACTATGACAATGGGCTGCAGATGGGGAGAAAGTTTTTAAGAGATAGGAATGATGAGTAAGAATAAAAAGGAAGTAATTTGCATGAAAGCAAAGCTCAGAAGCAGCAGTGATATATTAATGCACAAAAGAGTGAGTCTGGCCTGCCTCCAAAATTATCATTCATGCTAGACTTTTGTTTCTTGGATTATCAACACTGAGGTGGCGATCCTAATTAAAAAGAAGTTGCTATCTCATGGCGATTGCTTTTTCAGACTGAAGTGTGCTAAGCTCAAACTTCATCCTCACTCTCACCAGAATGTACTTTATACTCTGTTATGTCAGAACACATCCATATTGGCTCATTTCTAATTATTTCCTAGCCTTGGAGAAAATATATCTAACTTACACCATCTGAATATAAATTGTACTTTTAACTATGTAAGGGAGCCTGTTGTCTATAAAACTTGAATCTATTGGCTGGGCAACAAACTCCATGAGTTCCTCCTCTTTTTGGCCAAAAGCAAAGATAGTGCTAGCAGGTAGAAATCCCAAGGTCAGCCAGCCTTGCTATGAAGTTTCAGGATCCAGCTGAGGAGTTCACCAGTCTGCATTACACCAAGCCCGACTCTGACTGCATGAGGACACAGCCCTGTACTCTGTCTTGCCTTTTTGTGTTGGAAACACACATGGAAGTTGTGAATAAGCACATGGAGGATGTGAATTGACTCAGGCAAACTCTAACATGTGGTTAGGAAAAGCAAAAAAAAACACCTCAGTTGTAGATGTATACTTGTGGTACAGTGAAAACCACTTCCTAACCCCAAGCCTCTGAGTGGGAGAGATGGTGCTTTGTGTGTCCTGCAGTACCATCAGCAACGTGCTTCACTCCAGCACAGAAACCAGAAATCTCAGTGGGTGTCCGTTCCTTCAACGATCTAAATCTTCTTGCCACTCTAAATGAAAAGAACAGCTTGGCTTGGAACATCTTGGTTTCTGTATGGAGCTAGGGAGGATGATTGCTGATTGCCACATTATGTTTTGCAGCTATTGTCCAAGGAGACACACTGGAAGAAATCTACAACCAAGTGAAACAGATCATAGAGGAACAGTCTGGGCCTTACATCTGGGTTCCAGCAAAAGAAAAATTATGAAAACAGATCTTGATTTTTTTCATTTTCTAACTGACATCACCTATTACATCTGACGACTCTTAAGCCCTTCCAGTGGAGCCTGCCTCTAGTTCTTTCCAGCGTGGTTCATACCCTAACCATCACATTCTGCAGTTCCCATAATGCTTTACATTTGGTGTCTCTCTTAGTTTAAATAATGTGTATTATTGTGTGTTGTTGGTTTGCCATTTTTCAAACATGACAGTGGAATGGCCTGACCAGCTATTAGTTTGGGGTGGGGGTGGGAGGGAATTGCTTGGTAAAATTCCTTAATGTTTAAGGGAAAGTAACTTTCAAAGATTTTTCAAAAAAGCTTTATAGACATTCTTTTAAAATTTCATAACAATTGAAAGAAAAGTTGTATTCAAGGAAGTTGTAAATCATGAGTAACTTTGCACGCTTAACTTTAATAGCATGGTTTGGTCAGGGCAATCAATTTCGGGTTTTATTTTCTGAGTTAAATTCTATTCTCACAATATTTTTTTTTTCCTTTCCAGGCAGTTAGAGAGAAACTTTCAAATTTTGAGTTAACATTTTCATTAACTCCCATTACTACTCCTCAAGGGATATTCATTTTCATAATTTCATATGGATATTCTTATAATCTATTTTTTCATTTTTTGCCAATAAAATTGCTAGGGACAAAGATGTGTAATGTTTTTAATCTTCCTTGTGAAACACTATTTACAGTGTCTTACGGAAATTGTTTCTAGATAATGGTCATCACACTTTTTGAGCCTAAAATATGTTTAGGTGCTAGGAAACCTTGTATTTTTCAGGGGAATGCCAAATTTCCATTGGCAGTAATACAGAAAGCAGCTGCAGAGATGGTCATTAGGGCAATGAGAGAGTGATTCGTAGCCTAAAAATGTGTGTGTTCTTAGGGGTCAGATTTTAATGAATATTTTACCCACAATAACTGCCTATTTTGTTATAATAAATATATATATATATTAAACTTTCTTTAACTAAACTCTGTAACTATGGGAATTATTTTCTTTACATAGTTGCGCACACGTATAAATATATATATAAAAAATATATATTTTTCTTTTACCACCTACTCCTAGCTTTTTGTTTTGAATGAAAATACAAATTAGAATTTACCTTCCTTAATCACAAGAAAGCAAAATGGGCTATGGTGGCTGGGCCTAAAGTCCAGGGAATATGAGTTACAAGAAAAAAAATACGTGCAGGTTCTCCTCTTTTCTACAGAATTTCAGGTGTTTGTTGTCTTTCTCTACCTCCCTCCCCCCAATATGCATGTCTTAACCAAAGGGAGAATTCAGAGTCAACAATACATTTTATCTCTCTGTACATGTTCCATTTGCAATGCACAAACTTCTGTGCTGAATGTTATAAATATGTTGTTACCAAAACATGGAACTACCTTCAGTAATGAAATTCTCTAATTCCCGTATTATTTGGTACCTGCCATTGCTTATTTGAAACTGATTGTTTATAAAAGGGATGTACTTACGGCAGTCATGGGGCAGTCACACAACCAAATTAGCTTTGGTTTGTAAAGAATTATCAACACTATCCATTCCATTTGTTAGAAAGAGGAGAACGGCTAATAAACTTTATTGTACAATATATTTGTCAAGTGTGTTTTTAATCAAAAGAAATAGAGATGTTGTAGCATTTTAAGATAATTGGCTTAGACTGTAAGTGAAAATGCTGTGTTAGAGGAACAGTGGCGACCACACTGGGGCCGGTGAAGTTACTACATTAAATGCAGGTTTAAACCTGGGATGCAAGTATTGCTGGTGTTATGTGGAATGCTTATAAGACTTACAGTAAGTGTAACCTGCTGATGTATGACCCAAAATAATTTTTGTTTTTCTAGATTTGTGAAGTAGGTGTGCTGTCTTTGAGACTCAATGGAAGTGCAAGGTGTGTAAAAATACAACTTACGATAAATAATGTCATGCATTTTTAAAGGAGCTAGAAGTGTGCTACAGTCTGTCTCTTTGGAAATGACTATCTGAGGTTTCTAGTGAGACATCTTAAAACAGAACAACTTAAAAAAAAAAAAAAAGGATCTATCAAATCTGCAAATCATAACATCTGAGATCTCTATATTGCATAAATTTTTTTCCTTTAACAGAGGTTTTTTTAACTTTTTTTTCATCAGGAGTCCTGTTCAGCTGAGAGATAAGTGAGGAATTACTCTTTCATATATTGGGGTGTCTGAATAATTTTCACAGAACTTTTCTCCAAGGCATTTGCCTTGTTGTAGGCCAGCGTCATTAAATACTACACTCAGACTAAAGTCTACAGCACTTACATGGTTGTCATGCTAGAGTGAGAACAAGTCTTAAGAAAACAAAGAACGAAAACCCCAAGGACGCTGGTGTATCTTTTTTGCATTTTTGGTTTTGTTTGTTTTAGATGTTGCCCTTAAGCCCTTGCAGAAAAGTTGATTCCGACAGCCCCGATGCTCCTAGTTTACTTGATTTACTTTGTAATTTTTAGGATTTTGCAGTAATTGCTGTTTCTCTGGATCTCATTTTTCCAGTATTGGGTGCTGATTTGTCTTTGATTCTTGGGTACACCTTACTTTCTGTATTTTAAAGATATATTTTACAATACATTGACTAATAAGAAATGAACAAATGAGTGTTGCTTTGTGGAAGCTACTCTAAAAGTCACAGCAGCTTTTAACAGAGCTATTGTCAGCAGAGTTCTTATTCTCCCTGGGAGAGAGAAGCCTTCCTGGGTCTTCTCTAAAACCTTAAAAAAAAATGAAACTACTTCAGCTATTTCATAGCACTTGCTATTAATCTTAAGGAGATGTGCACTTAGCACACCGCTGTACCACCTTTGGAGTGCGCGGGCTTCACCATTGGAAAAGCCCGGGTTTCTTATTATGGCTTTATGAAATTAATGAAAATGCTGAGAATGTGGCCAAAAAAGTGACCATCAGCTCTTGTCAGATAAAGTGCTTAGCTTGAATCTGCTTTTGCTTCCTGAGCCCTGACAGATAAGGAATACATAGAACTCATAATTGACGAGGACTTTACACAGCCCTGCTTTACCCCTGTGAGTCGGTGTGTAGCTGTTTATCTGAGTCTATAGGTGGTGCTAAAGCAGTAACAACCTCGCTGGTGCCTCCGATATTTTGCAATTTCCTAGTCGGAATTTTTTTGCCAGTGTAGAGGCAGTGTGAAGAGAGGTAGGCTTTTTTTCTCCCCGCAGTCATCATGAGGTGACGTGTGCCAAGGTAAGCAAGATAAATTGTTGAACAAAGTGCATCTACAATGGAATGCTGCTGATTTTCACCAAAGAGCAGGCTGGGGAGAGCACACTTGCAGAAGCATTGATCTCTGGGGGTTCTGAAGGCTGGAAAAAGCAAAAATCCTAAAATTTGCACCATGAAGACCTTCAGAAATGTCTTCTATCTTCTCTTCTTTCATGCTGGTAAGTGCCCTCCAAAAACTTTTGCTGTGGCTTGGTGTCTTAGGGGTTGGTTTATATGTGATGTGAGAGAGCAGAGGGAAACTAGAACCATTTAAGAACCAATGGCCAGGAAAAGAAAGAATGGAAAAAATAGAAAAGGAGTAGAAAAAGCTGTATTGAACACCATGTATGTGTATATGACACTTGTTGGTGTCAAATGTTGTATTTCCCCGGCACTGAATCTACTTCTTTTGGTTCAGTGGTGTCTGTTTCTCACAAGTGTGAACAGTTCTATGACACTTACTTTGTAAAAACAGAAATAATTGCCTTATTCCACGTATCGCGCTCTGTGTGACATATTGGTTTTCTCCTGGCACTGCCAAGTTCTGATGGTGAATGCTTTTAATTTTGCCAGAGGTGTAGATGCTGTTTCTGAAGCGCTCCACAGTTCTTCAAAAAGAAATTATCCTAGTTTTATTCTTTTTATAACATTATTTCTGTTGAAAGCCCTTGATAGTGTACTAATAGCTGTATTATTAGCCATTTCATAAGATGTTACACAATGTAGTGCTGTTACTTTCAGCAAAGGAGTTAATTGGATGTTTGCCAATGATAAAGTTATATGTGTGTTTAGGACCTTGAGTATACTTCAAATGGAAGCTGCCAGCTCCTGCCATTTCATGCTTCACGTATATCTACAGAAGGGCCAAAATTGAGAATAAACTTGGGTTCAGAGACTGACCTGCTGTTTTAGGATGTTTTTGGTTGGCAATAGGAAGAGAGGCTAAACTACAAGCTTTGTCTGTGCTGAAGCCCACTTCAGATGGGTTAACCTGTAAGGAAGGAAACAGGAAATTGCCCGGGATCTGGATTTCCTGTAACAATGAAGTTCAGCAGTTTGGAAAGGGACAAATTAATTACCTCTTAGATGACTGAGGGGGAAAAAAGCAACACATTCATGCTGTTTCACTGTTTGGCTGAAATATGGAGCCAAATGAGCTTTATTTCATGTTTCAGGTGTATGTGGCTAATGATTTCTTCATACAATTCATGCATTATCTCCTCTGTATTTATATCTAAAACCAGAGTGCTGATGCTGAAGAATGGCACTTAGTCATACAGACTGAGATGCTGAGACCCCAATTTAATTTCCAATCGCTCATGTTTAGGAGGAAAAAACAAACAAACAAAACTTTATCAATGAAAACCTAGGTTCTTCTTCCTGCCCGAAGAAATTAATGGTGAACATTGCACCCAGGGAGATGAGGTGGATGTTGAGTTTCCATGAGGTGCCTTTTTACCATGACCATGTTGTGCCTTTCTTTTAACCCTCTTGGTTCTCAGAATTCCTGCAACTCAGAGGTGGGGAGTTGTTTCTCCCTCTGCTAGCGCATGCTGCCATGAAAACTTCCTGTAAGGTTTCCAAGTCTGATTTAGTGTTTGTTGACAGCAGTAGAGTTGGCTCCGAGTTGCAGTGGAACAGCAAGCCAAGCCCTCTCTTTCAGCGTTGGGTGCAAAACAAGGTTTATGGCCTCAATGATCTTGTTTAGTCTGCAGCCACTAAGCCAGAAAATGTGCATAGCTACTTTTGAGCACTAGTGGAGTCATTTTAACTTGCGGAGTTACATGTGGTATCTCAGCTGCATGACGATGGTGGAGAAGTAGAGAGCCAGTTAAGAATTTTTAGAAAACCACATGACAACTTACAGCAGACTCTAACTTAAAAGTCAAAATTGTAGAAAAGCAATGAAATGTGGTGCCCTCTGCTTATGAAAATGATCTGTGCCTGTGTATCAGCATAAATTGTACTTGCTTACACATTTTATGTACAGCTGCACTTTTTGCACATGATGACTTATCCTTACAAAAGCAACAAAGTGTTTGTAGCCTTGGTGCTTAAAGGGTAGTGTTTGGGCCTCCTGAAAGACACTGTTCTTCACTGATTAGTGCAACCTCCACTACTCAACTTGAGTCTTTTCATTCAGGGAACTGCTGCTTCGTGACTGTGGAAACAGCCTCTTATGAAAGGGTGTTTTGAAGGGACGAGTTTACTTTTCTAGTTTTCATAATAAGCCTAGTGGCAAGACTCTTGAGCACCTACGAGTGCTTTTTTATTCAGACCGAAAAGGGCTGGGGCAGAGCTCCAGGTACTAACTAACAATGCTTGAGACAGAGTTGTCTTTGGCCAGTCTCTTTGGTTTTGGAGGGTATCATTTTATACACTTTTGCCTTGAGAAAAGGTGGTATATTCTGCAAGGATTTAAGAATAGTCTGGATGCACTGACCTGTTCTGTGGTACCCATATTTCTTATGTCAGAAATAAATACCATCAGGTTTCAGTATCTGAGTCTGAGCCTATCTTGTTTCCAGTCCAAAAAAACTCAGTATTCATGTTAATCTGAATGAAAGTGGGAACCATCTCTAAATTAGACTCACTGTTGAAAGAGCCCTGATTTCTTTCTGTTTTGGGAGGAGGAATGGAATGAAAGGTTGGCCCTTCAGTAGTGTTGAAATGATAAGCTCTGTTACAAAGGCACCAACGTGTTTTATAATATTTTCTCTTGGTGTTGTGTTTACAGCTCTTGGCCTGGAACGTATTCGGTGGTGCACTGTCTCCAAGCAAGAACTTTCCAAGTGTAATGACATGAGTAAGGCCTTTGATGGGGCTGGCATCCTTCCCCCTCTGCAGTGTACAGAAGGGGGGTCAGCTGCTAACTGTACCCAGATGATCAAGGTGAGTTGTGAGTGACAGCAGTGTCATTGATTTAATTGCCCCATGTGCCTAATAATAATACAGTGGCGATGTACACAGCTCTATCTGATGATCCAGGAAGCTGACTGTGTGCTTCTTGGGGTTCATGTCTCTGAAAAATCAAAGCATGTATTTTTTAAAAAAGACATGAAGTTATACATATGAACCTGAATGTCAGAATGGCCCTGCATCGTCTATTTGGCTAGTTACATATGACGAGCCATTAGGAACACAGCAAAGGTCTTGAATATTTCCTCCCAAATGCTAATCTTTGATTTGGAAATTGCCAGATTTATTTAGCAGATGTTTAAGAAGGGATGGAGCTATAAGATGGAGACAGTAGTTAAAGCTGTGCTGGTGAGCCTGTAAGTAGATTGTATTTCAGTAAACTCTGGATCAACCTCCCATTTCAAGTTCCCATCATGGAAACTGCTGTATATACAGATGAGTGTAAAGCCAAATCCAGTCTCCCAATACCGGAGTACAATAGAGAAATAAAGCAGCAAGTAGGGTGGGCAAAGAGCACGTGAACCCGGCTGTATTAATTCAGCTGCACAGAGCGTGCTCAGTTTCCAAAAAAGGACATGGCTCTGTGGAAGGGTTTAAAGACTGTAAACATGTGGCTTTGTGAAATGATGTGTGGAAAATAATTCCTTAGGAGGCGTGGGAGGTAACAAGTGGATATTGAAGGAAATGTGGAGGCGGGTAAGCATGGTCGTCTTTAACAGCAGAGTGTGAGGGGAAGAGGAGGATGGCTGGCTGTTAATGTTAATAAATAACATTCTTCTGTGTATCCTGTGTAGACATGCCCAAAAAAAACAGGGTTTTGTGGAGGAGAGGCAGCCTGTCAAGGACAAGAGGTTCAGAGCCTGGAGACGAGACCTGGCAGGGTAGTTTGAAGGGAGATGAGGCATGTGGTTGTCTGGCCAGAAAAAAGGAACAAATTTCAGAAATTGGTATCTTGTAATTTTTTGTTAACAGAAGCGGAAGAGTTGTCTGACTACTAAAACTACCGCGTTGCCTCTTGATAAATACTGTTCTTGAGCGAGGGACTCAAGACTGTTTTGAAGAATGTTAGGAGTGGATATTGATACTTACGTGGATCTTACCTCGGGGATTAAACAGGAATCTAATGTCAGACCTTCCTAAAACCTCTTAGCTGGTTGCATTGCCTTCCACAGAGGGGGACCTGTTAGACTCTGCAAAGCAGGTTATTAAAAGGGCTGATGAGTGCTTCTGAAACACAGTGCGCACAGAATTGCATTTGTAAGTCATTGCAAGCAGCCCACTTGTCTAAAACCTTGGATTCCTATAAAACTTGATGAGCTGAACTCAAACCTGCAGGTGGAAAGTGTGAGTACATAGCTTTCTGATAAAATGAATCTTCACTGTAAGGCTTCAGATGAGTCTTTGTCCTTGAGACCTCTTTTCTTGTGCTAATAATCTACTAAATGTTTAAGCTGGCCTACTCTGTGTAGGACTGTGTGGAACCCCTGAGTCCGCATTCACACTGAACTCTGCTCTTTGGGGCCAAAAAGGGAGTGGGACGCAATGGCTGAAGAGGCAGAGATACGCTTTTTTATAACACTACATAACTTGGACTTAGTCCTGTGCATGTGTTAGCACATTGATAAAGTGAAAAACCTTTTTCTTTAAAGGTGTTTAAAAATTGAGAAATGTCTAAATATTAAACTAGGGAACCTGACAATCTTTAATGTGACCAGAGCTGCTATTCAGCAGGTCTTTAAACACTTCTGTAGGTAATTCTCAAATGTTCTGACACACAGAAATTAAGTCCCTCTGAAAATAATTAACAAGGTATTACCATTGCACATATACTTATCAAAAAATCATATGTAGAATAATCCTGTGCTTTTGCAAAATGTATTGGCAAATGCTTGCTACCAAAAAAAAAAAAAATACCCGCACTGCTGCTGATATGCCACCTCAGATTGTATGCATTTGAAGGAGAGGTCTGTAGACTATACTTATTAAATATAACTTTAAGTACCTATTAAATATGTATATCAACTATATTAATATAACTATCTATATAACTATAACTATATTTATATTAACTATCTATATTAAATACAACAATAGGCATTTTTTTTCTGTCTTGTTTGGTTATTTATACCCAGGTTATTGACAGGAGGTTTTTCTGCTCTAAACAGAGCTCAAAGGCTCACCTTTCCAATCTGAAAAGTGCTATCTCACATGGAAATATGTCCATGTAATACAGTCTTCATCTTCTGTGGCCAGCCTTTCCAGTCCTACCTCCTCTTCTTCCTCTTTAACTCCCACCTCCTCTTCTTCCTCTCACTGTCTGTTGTCCTTTCTAAACAACAGGCCACATTTGATTCCTAAACTGTTGTCCAGTGCTCTTACTCTCACTGGTGGAATATCAGGTCTGGTTATTCCAGAAAGATCATGCCTGTTCTTCAAGATGCAAATATCTTCCAACCCCAAGTTCTCTTGAAGCTTTGTTCAACTCTCATTCATGAGAAGGAACTCTCAGGTCATCCATTGTTTCAGCTAATTAATGAATACCTTCTTTTTTCTCCCTTGAGCCACGTAAGTAAAATATTTCAAATTACATGGCAACTTCAAATCTGATCTAGGTATCAACATCCATGTATTACCTATGTTTTCACACGATCCCTTAAAAAAATTTCAAGCTTTTTACATGGCTCAGCCTGGGGAAATTGCTGTGGTATACTAGGCAACGTAGTCATAGCACTACCCTCACCAATGCTCAGCAAACTGCCAGGGGATGGGTAAACTAAATTACCCCCTCCAGTGCTGAACCAGAGGTTAAATGAACTGATAAGAAACTTGGAATCAGCTTAGAAATGCAAAATGTCAAGCTGCTGATTATTGTCTCAGCCACGTGTCGTCTCTGTGCGAGATGCCCCTCCTGGCTTCCGCTGGGTTCAGCACATAGTGAGGGCCAGGCTCAGCTGATCAGAGGTGTGTATAGCAGTTCTCTAGTCCTTGCTGCTGTGGGAAGTCCTATCCCGTGCTCTCCAGAGCAATCTTGCATCTGTAGGAGGATTTCAGCCAGCTTGGCATTATAGTCAGCTGAAAAGATACGGTATTGCTGGACGCCTTCCCAGCAGTGGATGCCCCAGACTTGTATTCCACCACTTTGGACAGTCTTTTTAGATGCTTTCCTCCTCCTGTGAGATGCACTGCCATCTCTTTCCCCTCTCCCAAGATGTGTGGCTGTTTGTCTTCTGAGGTACAAGCCAGCATGCTTTAAGGTTGATTTCGAGTGCACTTTGGCATTCAGATTTTCCAGCCCCAGAAGTCATTACTTCAAGCTATCTGTGTATGACTTCAAAAATATATTTACTTTATTTAAATCTTCAAGCTTTGGGGCACTAACTATAGAGATGAATGAAATGCCAAATTGATTGGCCTTAATATTCATCACAGAGCTGCAGGATCCATTTCTAAAATTCCTTTGGACCATGAAGACTAGTGAAGCCATCAAGGTCTGAGGTTTGTTTCTGCATTGTTTCTGAAGGAAGTGGTTTTGAAATTCTAAATACCTCTTGGTAATCATTTTTCTGAAATTTGAGTGCCTTTAAAAGAACTTCTTGGAGAAAACTCACAAATGCAGATTAAGGGGTCTCTTCTGTTAAATTCATGGGTACTGTGCCTCTGGCTGTTGAGAAATACCGATAATTAAGCTTCGACGTGTATTCTGCCCTTGTGTCTGCAGGATGATTTGGCAGATGCAGTGACACTGGATGGACGTTTGATTTACCAGGCTGGAAAGGAGCATGGTCTGAAACCTGTGGTTGGGGAAGTATATGATCAAGGTATATTCTGACTAAATAACTTTTAGATTACTTAATACGAGCTTTTCTTTATGGATTTTTACTGTTTTCATTTTATTTTGCGGTCCTCTTCTTGAAGACTCTAAACAGTAGGTAATGGTCAGGTTCCCTCTTGGATGTTCCTGCCCGTAACAGAATGTGTGGGGGAAACAGGAAACGCGGGGCTGTGGCAGGGTCTGTCCTAAAGCAGTTAGGTCAAAATAGCTGTTCCTGTAATAGATGGGTTTGGTTGTTTTTTGGTTTCATTTGTTGGTTTTGAGTTTTTTTACTGTCTCACTGCTTACTGTCTTCTGCGTTCCAGACTTTGCAGATAAAATTAAGGAATTGCAAAGCATAAATTCTCACTAGATTTATCACTCAATCCCATAAATTTGAATAATTAGATGCTGTTTTTAGTAGTCTATATGATTACCTGCTGGAATAAAGGAAGTAATAGATTCTGCTCCTTATCTGGGTGTCATTAAGCTTTGAGTTCCTTTCAAGAAGGAGACAGCAACTCAGTGGTGACTTGTCATCCTGACTAAGGGCTTAGTGTCAACATGTTTGTGTAATTCAGAGCTGGAAGATGTCCCCCATAACTTTCAGAGACCTAAGGGAAGGAGCAGCTCTGGAAGCAGTCTGCATGCAGTGTGCCGCCACTCTATTGTGAGATGGAGCTGGATATGGTTTGCAGCTGGGTTTCAGTGTGATCTGGCCCAGGCATCCTCAGAAGTACCTGCTGGGCTCAGTCCATAGGGACTTGGATGACCTGCAGCAGCCCCCCCTGCACTGTTAACCACATCATGACCCCGGTGAGGGAACCGTACTTCAGTATTTCAAAACCAAATGGGCCTCATGATCCAGAGGCTGTCTGTTTCCATTAGTCAGGTTATAAGCTCAAATCAGAGAAAATTGAATGAAATTTAATGACTTCAGATCTAAATACAGTCAGATTGATGACCTTATTATGGTCACTTCGGACCCTGAAGTCCTGACTCTGAGTTAAATCAAACTGTAAAACAAAGAGAATGAAATCAACTGTGATGCTCCAGAGACATCAACTTGCTATGCTATGTCAAAATTAAGATAAATTAGTAGACAGCTGGGAAATATATATATTTTTTTACTATTAATTATATTGGCACCAATTCAATCCAAATATATTTAGAATCATAGCAAATTTCTTCTTGGAAGGAACCTCTGGATGTCTTTCATCCCACAACCCTTCAAAGTTAGAGCAGATTGCCTGTGGCCTTTAACTAAGACATTGCACACTGAAAAGATAATGGAGGGCATTCACTCACAGTCAGCAGGTTTGCACCAAGGATGTGAACAATGTGACTTGCCTGTGGGTAGGGGAGCCACAAGAGGCCACAGATCACTGTGTCTCAGTGTAATGATGCTGCAAGGCTGCTTTGGTTGCTTCACTTTCTTCCAACACTGCAGAGATTGGAACTTCCTATTATGCCGTGGCTGTGGTACGGAAAAGCTCCAACATCACCATCAACAGCTTGAAGGGAGTCAGTTCATGTCACACAGGCATCAACAGAACTGCAGGCTGGGATGTGCCAGTGGGTTATCTGGTTGACAGCGGGCGCCTGGCAGCAATGGGATGTGACCTTCCAAAAGGTAAGAGTTACAGAGCAAAGATCTGTTCTTCAGCAATGCCTTTCTGTATGGTCTTGGGACCCTTTGAGTAGACAGAAACGTGTGGTTCTAGTTGCTCTTCTGTTCCTTGGCTTTGCTCCTTGTAAGACGGAATAGATCTAACCTAGGTCTGATGAAGACTGCAGGGTGTGGGTTTTTTTTTTTAAACGTGGAAACCATCTTTTAAGAACAAAATTACTTATTCCTTCTAAATGTTTTTAGAGATGTACTGTGTAGATATATTAAAATGAGATTGTAGGATCTTGTTTATTCATTGCTAAAAATTTCTCATTCTTATTTTGTATTTAGCTGTAAGTGACTATTTCAATGCAAGCTGTGTTCCTGGAGCAAATGGTGTAAACTATCCCAAATCCCTCTGTCAGCTCTGCAAAGGGGATTCGGCTGGGCAGAACAAATGTGAACGAAATTCCCAAGAGCAATACTATGACTACAGCGGGGCTTTCAGGTAAAAATCACAGCTCTGTCAATTTTTTATCGCTATGCTCTATCCATAGCCATCATATCCAAGCCTCACTGACAGGGAATTGAAGCCAGAGAACTTCCGATTGATCTGCTATTGTGTTGGCACAACCATGCTTTAAACCCAGAGACTCCAGCAAAAACCAAATGGATATTTAGCACTTATACTGAGCAGGGAAATCCCATTGCTGTTTGCTTTGTCCAGCAGCTGTTGACGCAAGTCTGAGTGTTTGTTTCAGCTGGCTGTATCTTCCCCAGTAAAACCTCATGACCTTGGAGTCAGAGCTGAACTGCCACCCTACTCGGCTATTTCAGCCATCCCATCTCAGTTGCTCTGAGTTACTGAGTTGCTCTGCTCTCTGTTTCTGCACACCAATCTTTCTGTTACTTCCCTTCTTCCTGTCCCTGTGCTGTGTTGCAGCTCCCAGTCCGTGAGTGATAGCATTGACTGAGCAAGAGCAGAATTTGCTTGTGTGAAACACTTGCTCCTCTCTGCGTATTCCCCAAAGCATTGTGCCTTGGAGAACTCTCCTGGACAAAGAAGGTCATGGTGTTTGTACCGGGCAGCACTGAAAATGTTGTCCATGTTCACCAATGACAGTGATAGTTTACTTCATGTTCTAACAGCCACTAGTCTCTGCCTTGAGCAAAACCCCCTCAGCACAAGGAAATAGGTCAGTGTCTGTGGCTGATGGAAGGAAGCTCCTACATAGCTGCCAGCTGGCAGTGTCCAGTGCACAGGAGCTGTGCTTTGTAATGTATGTCTGTGGTTGGATTTATATTTATTTAGGTGTTTGGCTGAAGGTGCTGGAGAAGTTGCTTTTGTGAAGCACAGCACGGTGCCTGAAAATACAGATGGTGAGTAATCCAGAAGCTTGTTGAATAGTGACTGCAAGGTCTGAAGTACTGTGTCTATAATGACAGTATAATGTCAAAAGCTTGATTTATTTTGAATTGACGAAACAGCAAAAAATGCTGTAATAGCAAAACCAGATGTACCCACAGATGCATGCACCAGGAGATAGAGGAGATCGAGGAGTCCATGTGATCCCCTTTCCCCCCCCCCCCCTTAAAATGCTTGATAGTTTCAGTAAAGGTTAGAGGTGGAATCTTAAGCTGCTTCTGGAAGGAGAGCTTAAACAGCATTAAACTCTTAGTTTTATACAGAGCCGGGCTATTACATTGCTCATGCCTACCCAAGGATTTCAGCAGACTAGCAGAAAGTTATCGAGATGTGGCCTGCCCTATGCAGCACTTTGTGAAATCTACCTTGAGCACAGTGTTACTTTAATAGCATGGGCTTGTCTGACCATCATTTATAGAGGAAAAAAAAGAACAAAAAATGTTGAATATGATGATCCTAGACTTTGGGGTGCTATTGATACTGTTGTAGACCCCAGTACAGTTCAATGCACTCTCACAAGTGTTAAGCTGTTTATTGTCTTATCGGAGATACAAAACTAAAGGACTACATAGATGTATGGGGTATACCGTGTGGTCAAGAATAGTTGAAAGATGCTCAGGAGAGGTTTTCTGCTCTGCATGTGATGTGTAGAGCAGATGTGGAGCCAGAGGCATCAACCCCACCTGATGTCTGTTCCATAAGCATGTTCTGTCCGATTTTAGGAAGAAGTCTTTCTTCGTGGGCCCAGCGGCTTCGCTCCCGGGACTTCCAGCTTCTATGCCGCAATGGCAACACAGCTGATGTGACAGAGTGGAGAACATGCCACCTGGCCCGAATTCCAGCTCGTGCTGTGGTTGTACGGCCTGATACAGATGGGACAGTTGTCTTCCGGCTCCTGAATCAGGGACAAGTAAGACACTTTTTTTTTTTTTTTTTTTTTTTTAAAAAAAAGATCACTGTTGCATTTTAGAGGGGTTCTCCCACCCGCCTGGCTGAATATCTGGGTGCCTTCAGCTCTGTGGGGTTTGAAGGGCTATGGGATGTCACACATCCCAGGTCGAGGGGTGTGTAACAGGTGTGGTTTTTTCTTCCTTTAACATTACAGCAAAGATTTAATGGGTTAGGCACCAAGTTTCAGATGTTTGACTCTGCAGCCTACAGTGCCCAGAATCTTCTGTTCAGAGACTCCACCACAGAGCTCACTGCAATCACAGCTCAGAATTACCAGGCATGGCTGGGTGATGAGTATCTTCACGCCATGCAAGCCCTGAGCTGTGACCCCAACAGTAAGTCAACTTTAGATTCCTATTTGTAACCATGAACAAAAATAGCTGATAACAAAGACCATCTTTATTCTGCTTTAATTTCTTCTGACTGTTGGGAGGATTATGGCAGGATGCCACTCTAATCTTTCAGCATGGAGAAAAGTTACTTTTTGACCTAGAAACAGTATCACATTTCAGAATACTTTCCTGTGCAAATAGGCCTGTGCAAACACTGTGTTACAAGATGCAAGTGTTTTCTACCCTTTCTGCTGTATGTGAGACATTAACCTGGTAAGCTGCTACTGCTACCTGGTACTTCATTTCTTACCTGCTAACAAGAGGAAATAGTAATATGTTGCTGTGTAAATCCTCAGGTAGTCTATAAAGAACGGATTAATGGGTTCCTAGCAGAGAACTTCTTCCAGAAGCTGCAGAAACCCTCAGCTGCTCTTTATTGAAGTGTTAATGACCTTTTATACTATTTGAGGAATGCAGAAATGACTTGATGTGCATTCTGGCAGTCAGAAACACAGGTTGTAAGAATCCCTGCCTCAAGAAGCTTAATAATCATGGCAACTGAGCCTCCCAGACGTGCTCTGTGCTGTGGCAAAGCCCCCCACCTCCCAGACTTGTCTCTTCTGGGTGTTGCTTAGTGACTGTCAGGTATGAGGAAGCCTGTGTTCAGGGTGGTTTTTTGTTGCACTCAACTAATGCGTTATCACCATGTTTAATGGTCAGCAATCGTAGGGAGTTCTTGTTCCTTTGCTATGGGTAGGTTTGCAGTGTGGACATACCACTAAACTGGAGAGCTCTGTGGTTCCTAATCAGGTGTATGTCTGAGATAGAGATGGAGAGAAACATACAAGTAAACTTTTTTATTAAGATGTATGGTACGTATGTGACAGTGGGCAGTGTGTACCCCTCTTTGTCTGTTACAAAGGAAGTGAACTGTAGTATTTGCTTTCCAATTTTGTGCAGCGTTGCCAGAAAGCTTGAACTGGTGTGTTGTATCCACTGAGGAGATATGGAAATGTGGTGAAATGGCCATTGCCTTTAAGAAAAAGAATTTGAAACCAGCAATTCAGTGTATTTCAGCCAAGACAAAGGAACAGTGCATGGAGCTGATCCAGGTAGGCTGCTACAAGCCGTGTGCAATAAACCAAATCAACACAAGCTGCTCTCTGCTGGGTAGGTGGGATCAGACATATTGTACACCTAGGTGACCATAAGGAATACTGGTTTTCATGGAGGTGATCTGTAGCTCACGTGGTATGGATGGGCCTGAACCCTGATGATCTTCAGTTGTGATGAGGGCATGGTTGCCCATTTAGCTCAAGCATATATATGAAATCTCCTGTCCCCATTTCACTGATGATGCTTTATGCAGGTTTTGGGGGTTTTCTTCAGCAGTGTATTGCTCTTTTGCTGTCAGACTTGTGCTTTGAGATGCAACAGGTATGATGCTAGAGATGTCGTCGTTGTAGCAGGGGAGGTGTTTTTTCACAGAAACCCTAAATTTTATTTTCTTTTTCAGAAAAAGGAAAGTGATGCTGTAGTTCTGGGTGGAGCTGATATTTACACAGCTGGGAAGACATATGGCCTTGTACCAGCTGCTGGAGAAAGTTACTCTGGTAAGGTCAGGAAACATAAATATAGACATTATTTTTCCAGGTTATTTGAAAACAGCTCTAAAAGCACAGCCTCTGTTCCCTAGCCCTGCTGGGAAAGCTGTTTTCAAAGGAAATGAGAATTATTATCCTCACGTCATGGATAGAAGAGGAAATAAGTATGGGATGGGTTCCTACAGTGAGTTTGTGGCAGCTTTTATCTGTTCTGCTGCAGGACCAGGTTCAGTCTTTGGCAGTTTTGAGTCTTGTACTTCTTTATTTGTCTTTTCAGTTCTGCAAAAAATATTTATAATGGAAAAAAATAGTCTTCACAAAATCAAAATATTTTTAACATAAGCAAAAATACAAAAATTACACAGTAGACTCTAGTTAGAAACAAATTCTTCCTGTCAGTGTGGCTCCCTCAGAGTCACTGATGAAAAGAGGGCTTGTGGACATTGTGTCACTAAGGTAGAATTTCAACATGCTGCAAAACTCATGGAAATTTTCATAGAGGTTTGAGTTTTCCCATAAAAATAACTTCTTGAAGCAGTTTTGCTAAGTCACTAATGACCCAAATGTTGTTTTTCAGAGGGTTGTATTTGTAAGAGCTGATGTTATCAAGAACACTTTCATGTTCGTGTCTAGCTTATTCAGTTCCGGTGCATAGCAGTACCAGTATACAGGCTCTAAGTGAATGCAAAATTATGAAGTAGTAGAAGTGAAGAACAATTACATGTACATTCGTAATTCCTGACTGGCTGATTGTTGGTGCTACTGAAGGTGGCACCATGTAACTGTAATGGATCTGTAGATGATCATTAAGCAGTGGGACTGCTTAAGGGAAGCTATAATGTATTTTGTTTTTTTCCTGCAAGCTGATGACAGCAGCAATGCATACTATGCTGTGGCATTAGTGAAACGAAATACGTCCAATGCATTCACAATCAGTGACCTGAAAGGGAAGAAGTCCTGCCACACAGGACTGGGGAGAACTGCTGGATGGAATATCCCCATTGGTATACTGATTAAGAGGGGTGTTATTAAGACCAGAGACTGCAATATTCCTCAAGGTAAGACAATAGTACTACATATCAAAAATACAGTTACAGTCTAACTATAAATTTTCATTAGGGAAGTAATTTTGATATTTCATAGCTCTGTATTAAGCTTATCTGTTTGTGAAGGGGTGTTGCATTTTTAATGTAACGATTTGAAATTCTAAGTTTGCCACCAGAGAAGACTAATGAAGGGGTCATACTGAGCATGTTACATCTAACGCAAAAGTATTCCTTTCCCTCTTTCCTTTATCACAAAATCACTGTCTAATTTACATTGGAAGGCACCTTTGGAGGTCATCTAGTCCAACCAGCTGCTCAAAGCAGGTCCAGTTAGATCAGATTGGCCAGGGCCATGTCCAGGCAGGTTTTGAGTAACTCCTAGGATGGAGATTACACACAGCCTTGCTGGACCCCTGTCCTAGTGTTTGACCATCCTTGGTATAAAACATTTTTTTCTTATATTTAATCAGAATTTTTCTTCTTGTAACTTCCGTCAGTTGCTTCTCATCCTTTTGCCCTGCACCTCTGAGAAGGATCTGGCTCTGTCTTCTTGAGAAACCCAGTATGTAAATGCAGATAGAAATATACTGTTAGTTGTCTTACCTCCAGGCTGACTAAACCCAGCTCTCAGCCTGTTATGTCATATGCCCTAATCCTCTGAGCATCCTACTCTGCTTCCACATATTTGCTCTAGAATGTCAATGTCTTTCTAACATAAACTTTTTTAGTTTTTTTTTAGTTTATAAACGTTTCCAGTTTTCAAAAATGCATTTGAAGAGTCCATTGCTTTCTGCATGTAATCAACTTTAAGCTTATCATACGGTCTGGAAAATTCTGCTTTCACACCTGTCTGTCTTAGCTCTTGCTTGAGGACATTGACCCAAGCCAGATATCAATACTAGGATAGTCGCAGAAACTCATATTGTCTATACAGACATATCCCCTCTGGGGGATTCCAGCTCTGGGGTGTCATTGCAGTAAATGTATCCCTGTTCTGCATTTTATTGCATTTATTTTCAAACTGTATTTAATAATGGAGCAATGTAGCACAAGCAGCAAAGGGTCTATGACCATCAGACTCCAGATTGAATTTTGCTTGCCTATTTCCTACCTTCCAGGAAGCTCTTTGGTTTCATTACGTGATCAGCTAAATGGTGCTTTGAAAAATACTTTAAAAGCTATAGTTAGTGAATTACAGGAAGGCAGCTGTAACTCATCTTTCTAGTGTTCTACTGAAACCTGCATTGGTTATAACTTCATGACAGTGTAACTGCCTTTCTTGTTAAGAGCTTACGCTTTTCACTCATTGTATTGGTTTGTCCCTCTTTCCCCAGCTGTGAGTGAGTTTTTCTCTGCCAGCTGCGTGCCTTCAGCTAAGCAGGACAATTACCCATCAAAACTCTGTCAGCTATGTATTGGAGATAATAGTGGAAACAATAAATGCAGTGCAAGTAGCCAAGAACGTTATTACAGCTACAGTGGAGCCTTCAGGTAATTAATACATATGGTTGTTGTTTAGTCTGTCAGCTTGTCAAAATGCAAGGAGGTACTATTTTCCATCCCAGCCAGCAAAAAGTGGTGATGGTTGCTACAGTTAGGTGGCACGTGCCGTAAATGAAGTGGGACATGTGTCCCCAGATGTCTTCAGCGATACAGGTATGTCACAAGGTGTTACATTAGATCATGACAAAACCTTTTTGCCAGTTTCTTGGCCCACAGCCAACCAGATGACCAACAGCCAAATCCATATGTCTGTTTACAGAGCAATAGGCACCTACTGAGTGACGACCAAGTGGATTGTCATCTGTCTCCAGTCTTGCTTTAGTCTAGTGTGACAGACAGCCTGCCACTCTGAATGGTTGGATCACCCATAAAGAGCTTTAGGAGGGAAGCAGGCAAACAGTAGCCAGAATTTGGCTGCTGTAAGTCCATGCTGAGTGGCAGGCTAGTGATGGGGAGCCAGGAGTGAGTCTACACTATCCTTGCTCATTGGTGGCTGTATGTGAAGGTAGGTTTCTGAAGTGCACGAACAGCTATGGCCAATGTTCAAGTATCAAAACCTTTTCAAACCAAGATGTGTTAAAGGTACAGGGGAAGAGAATATAAAATGGAATAAATACTTTGTGTAACAGCCCCATCTACGTATGGGACCATACCCAAAGGCTGTGAAAGTCTTAAATGTGGAAGTAGCACTTCCTTTTCCTGACTTCACCTCTGAAAGTAATGGTGCATGTAACAGCTGGCAGTGAGTGGTCTTTTTCCTTCAGGGGAGAGGACTTCAACAGCAGCTGCCTGGTAGATACTGAAGTGCTAGACTTAGATAATCACCTTTAGTTGTGTCCAGGTGCTCTGCTGTGATACATGCCTTGCAGGCAAACTCCAGATCCTCTGCTGTACTTCATAGATCAACAGAGCTAGCTACCAGTCACCAAATGAATAAGCAGCAAATGCTGTTACAGGCTGTGTGAGCCTTGCTCATAGTCTAAGGCTGTGCGTTTGATAATAGTGCCTGTACAGCCCAAACTTCATATCGATATCATGACTTTTTTTTCTTTGGTGTTTTTTTTGTTTTGTTTTGTTTTGTTTTTTTAGAGAAGATGTTTAATTCTTCAGGTGATGTGGAAAGTTTTAGATATTTAAAAGGTTAGGATTTGGGTGAAAAATGGAGGGTCACAATCTTCTGCAAGGTAGGGATGAGTCTGACTGTGATGTTTAGGTGATCCTCTCCAAAAGAAGAATGAGTTATGGAAGGTGACTGACATGAGCTTAAAATTCAGCCTCAGATTTCCAGATTCCTTCAACTCTGGATATCTTCAGACTAACCTGACTAGAGGTATGAGACGTCATTCAGTTTGTATATATCCCACTGCCTGGGGCAAATTAAACTGCGCAGAGTACAGAAAAATCTATTGGGAACAGCCTTTTCTAATGGGGAATGCACTGAACAGCACCTACCGAGTCCTCTGTTTTCTGCATGACAGTGTCAGCCACATGGTGATAAGAACTTTGATTATAACTGCTCATGTTAAGCCAGGTACACATGAAATATATGTATTTTTGATAACTGTTAGCAATAATAATTTTCCCCTCATGTTTTGTACTACATAAACCATGCTCAGTCACAGCTTTACATCTTCTTGATTGGTGGGTCTAATGATCTTGTTTTAGGAAATTCTTCTTGAAAACACTTGTAGGATAAACTACAAGTTACCACTGCTAAACTCTATTACTCACAGATCCTCTGCCAGCACACACTACCCAAAATACCTGGGAAGTTAGAGCTCAGCCAGCTCACTGATTTAAGGTTGATTTTATTTATCTATTACTTGCTGCCTGAAGCAAGTGCCATGCATTTCTTCTGTCTGCTGACTTCATATTTCAGGCCTAGTGAAAATCTCCTAACAGTCTGTGGTGCTTGTTATATCATGCACTAGACAAGACTGCAATATAATGTGGGAAATAGCAAATGCTGGTAAAGGTGTGGTGTTCTACACTTCTGCCCCGAAACTCTCTGTAATGGGATACCACATTCATACGAGAGGAGCAGATTCTAGGGTGCCTTTGGCATGTTGCAGCTGCATGAAGCAGCTGCTTCTGCTTCAGAAAATTAGAAGAAATTGAACTTAGTTCTGGAACAGTACTGTTAGAAACTGCAGTTAGATTAATTAGGTATCTATAGTGTACAGGGCTGTAAAAGCAATGTCTGTGTGAGCACCAGGGTCACTCTAACTTGGAAATAGAAGAGGAAAAAAGGTATGCGTGTGAGTGTGCACACTTGGACATGTGCACAATGTGATAAACTCTTGGGTTACACATTCAAATTATTTTATTCAAAAAAGTCTTAATGACATATGCTTTGTACGTGATTTAAAAGGAGTGAAAGCGACTGTTAGCAGATAAGGAATACTACACTGAGTATCACATAATGTCTTCTGTTTCTTTCCTCATCTAATATTGGCCTTTTCTGTTGTTTCTCACACTGTTTTTAACCAAATTTTCTGTTGTATTCCTCTCTTATAATTCTTAATTCAGAATATTTTTTAACAGTTTGCAAAGATGCTGGTTTTATCTCCTTTCAAGATGCTTCATTTCTGGTTTTGCTTATTACCTTAGGGTCCAGTGCATTTGTTTGCAGGAATGTATGTAAGAAAAATTGGATCCTAAAACTATTGGTTATTAGAAAAAAATGTAGTTCACATAAACGTGCTTTGAATTGAATTGTTCTCTCATTTCCTAAAGGTGCCTGGCACAGGACTCGGGGGATGTGGCCTTTGTGAAGCACTCGACAGTGTTTGAGAACACAGATGGTACTTAGTTTTACATGTCTCTATTATTTCAGTAATTTTTCTAGAACCTTTTTGCTCTAAAGCATTCAATGACTGACAATGACCAGTTTCTTTTTTCAGGTAAGAATACTGATAGTTGGGCCCAAAAGTTGAAGTCCAGTGATTTCCAGTTACTGTGTCCAAATGGTGCCCGTGCTGAAGTCACACAGTTTGCTGAGTGTCACCTGGCTCGGGTGCCAGCTCAGGCCATTATGGTTCACCCAAATACCAGTGTTTTTGCTCTCTATGGACTACTGGACAAAGCCCAGGTATTAATAATCCATTTATACTGGGGGGAGTTACGTATGGTCTAACACAGACCAAAGATAAAGACAACAGGACCATACTGCCATATTATGTCCCCTGCATCATGAGACTGGCAGCATGTGCACTGTGCAGAGCCCTGTTGTTGGAGTGGGACAGAGTGGAAGAAATATAACCTGTGTAATTCTCCTAGTAAAACCACCCTGGTGCACAAGGGATTTCAACTTTTTGCCCAGCCACTGGTTTCAGTAGTAATTTTCCTGGAGCTTAAGGTGTTTTCCCAAACTGTATGACTTTGAAGTCTACAAGAAATAGAGTACATGCTAACACTTTTCCATGCTGGAATTTTCCTAGGAACTCAACGTTGCTTGGTATGTTTATGGTGCAGCCGTGTACATGGTAAACCGTCTAGGCAGACCATGTGTGGCTGCCACAGCTAGGTTCCAGTCAATACTGAAAGTATCCAACACTGCTTTTAAACTAGTTATCTCTGTGCTAGGCTTCAGTCATTTCTGGAACTCATGTGCAGCCAAACCCTATATTACACAACAATACTTAGAAGAACTTTTAAAAAATACAGCTCTTCCCAGATAGTAACTAAAGAAACAAAATTACAAGTGATGTTCTTGTAATTGCCAGTGGCAGAATTCTCTATCTAACCTACCGGAACACGTAAAAAGAAACACATAACAGAGAGATTCTGCAATTGTGTAGGAACTTTTCATCTACAAAACAGTACATACCATCTTTCATGTTGTACAAGAGGAATGTGGCACTTAATCTTGCAAAACAAGATGCAACAAAATGAAAATTTTGCATTGTTTCCAGGTCTACTTTGGAAATAGCAGCAATGGAAATGGATTCAAAATGTTTGATTCTTCAACTTTTCAAGGAAAAGACTTGATCTTTAAGGATTCTGCTATTAAGATCGTGCCAGTAGAAGAGAGGAGGACATATGCAGAATGGCTGGGGAGTGAATATATTGAGTCCCTTGAAGGGATGCAAACACCACAGTGCTCTGGGGCAGGTAATAAGACAAGACAGTACCTCCTCATGACTACTGTTGTTCCCCTTCTTACTTTATGTCAGATACAAGGCTTGGACTAGCATGGTCCAAATGGCAACTACCAGGCCACCTCTGGCCTACCACCTTTTCTTCAGATAAGCTGCTGTTTGGGTAACTTGTGCTAACATTTTGGTGCCTCTTCCTGCCTCTCTGCAGGGCAAGTGCTAACAGCACCTGCTTGTCAGGGGAGTGGGGTGAGGCTGGAAGCTGCCCCTGTCTGTGAGGATGGGGTGGAATTTGGGGCAGAAGCCAGCAATACAGCATCAGTGTGGTTTACAAGGTCAGTCCAAAACTGGAGCATCTTTGCTGTTGTTGCTGATGTTGAACCACCCGGGCCTGGAGGATTTCCAGGTGCTGTTAGACAGATACTGGGTTTCTGACCTGTAGAAGAATTTCTGCATCTTGGAAGGCAGTATCAAAAATCTTGTCCAGTGAATCCTTTCTGGCCTCTTGGCTAGATATGTTCAGACTCCTACATCCCTGCTTATCCCCATCCTACCCTTGCTGGCTCTGCTGCCAAAAGAGGTAGGTGCACAGAATATGGACAGGCTGTGGACACAAAGATGACCTGAAGTCCAGAATACAGCTTCTGCCACGGGCAAGGTCCTCCACCTTCCAGAAGAAAGTAGGGGGATCCCCAAAGTCACTGGACAAGAAAGAAGGTCAGAGAGACTTGGAGGAACTACCTGTTGGCAGAGGAAAGAACGAAGCTAAACCGAGCCTGTTAACTTTCCACAACCAGTACTCTTGCATCTTGAAAGAGATGTCATCTGCCCTCTGATCTTTAATTTGATGCAATTTCCATCATGAAACTTGCGGCTCTTCTCCTGCATGGGGTTATCTGAGTGCCTGTGCATGAAACTAATCTGCTGTTAGTGAAATGAAGTAGTTCACTTCTGGTTAACTGTTTCTGTATCTACTGGCTTGTAGCATTCGGTTTTTATGTTTATCCATAGCTGCAAGAACAACAAATGTTGCTGTGCTGCTGGCAGGCAGCGTCCTCCTGACTACGTCTACCACCTCATGACCCTGGGATGAAAAGACATTCAACATAATTAAAAAAAATGGTAAAAGTAGATAACAACACTGTAAATAAACTAAAACTAACAAATAAATGTGAGAAGTAATAACAGTTTATCCAGACTGTGGCCTGGTAGCTGAACTACATAGCTTCTCATTTCCCTGGGAAATTAACACTCGCTCATTGCTTCTCTTATCCCACTTCTCAGCTTTTCTCACCCATTTAATTTGCTCCAAGGTTACCTGGGTTTAAGAGGAAAAGAGATAAAATACAGCCTCCTGCTATTTCATTTTAGATTTGAGAGCTGTGTCTGCAGTAGCAAGTAGTGACACAATGCAGCAGTACCCAAACCCACAATTATGCAGGATTGAAGTCCTTGGGTCTGAGCTCTGCTCCTGTCAGCCAAGGATCCATCACACCTCTGGCCGTTTAGTTGAAGCTTCTCGGCCATGGCTTTGTCTGTGTACTTTGGAATATGCTGTGTTAGATTTTATCTGTCTAATACGTAGCTGATGTATTAGATACATACTCCATGTGTTTGATGTGTGTTTCTGACACATTTGGCTCCTTCCTAGCTTGCAGCGTGGCTTTTAAAATGGGATATATAGCTAGATCTCCAAGTCCCTTGGTTTTGTGAGGCTTGTTTCCCCACTGTTATCAGGCATTGCTCCATTCCCTAGAGGGCTCCTGAAGGGGCCTACAGCCTCCTTGTTTTCTTGGATCGCTTGTACGAATCTTTGGATTCATCACCTCTCTTCTTTCATGGAATGATTTTTTTTTTAATAGGCAGGAATTGCACAATAACATTATGTTCACATTTTTCTTCCTACAGTGAATCATTAAACTACAGAAAAGCAGTTAAAAAAAAAAAGTATTCTCAACCTTCCCCCCTATGAAAAAGGAAGGGCAGCAATGGCACCATCCCTGCAGTGTCTCAGTTGCAGAACTGCTGTGAAGTGTCTGCTGGGGCTCTTGCCATGAGTGATCATGTATCTATGTATATGAGATGGAGGCCGTGTAAGCTGGGCTGCCTTAAGCGGCGGCACCATCACCTCAAGGCCCAGGGAGTTAATGCCGTTCACAGGAGAAAAGGAGCAACGCCACGTTTTACAACTCTTCGGGGCCGTTGGCCGTGATTGCCGATTTCCATCTCTACCCCACTCGTGGTTTCTGATCAATTACGAAATCATTACAAGTTCGGGTGCAGTTAATTTGGCTGCGGAACGCTGCCCGCGGGGGACGGCGGCGGGCCGGCCGGGCCGCACTCCC
>NW_010522182.1:0-794 GCF_000687285.1 Phaethon lepturus
GTTGCCGGCTGGGGCTAAACCACGACACAAAACTAGTCAAATCTGTTAAAACTTCATCCCTTCAAGATTCTTAGGATAAAAGCCTGCTGTTCTCCCAGGTGAGATATTTTACACTGAGTGCCAAATAGCCTGTTCCCAGGTGAATAGTGCACGTTGGGTGCCAATGAAAATTGTCTTGGTTTAGTCCACCTCCAGACTAAACATTAGCACTTGCTCTATCTCCTGAAAACCCCCTCTCAGATGAAATTGGGGGAAAAAAGGAAACTCGTGGGTTCAAATGAGTTGAAATAGAAACAGATTTAATAAAACAATGAAACTAGTGTCCTGGTTTCAGCCAGGGTAGAGTTAATTTTCTTCATAGAAGCTCGTGTGAGGCTACATTTTGGATTTGGGATGAAAAAATGATGATAACGTGCTGATGTTTTCAGTTGTTGCTAAGCAGTCACGGACTCTCCAGCTTTTCACCTTCTCGTGCTGGCCAGCCAGAGAGAAGATGGGACACCAGGAGGGGACACAGCCAGGACAGCTGACCCAGGCTGGGCAAAGGAGGGACATTCCAGACCGTACGGCGTCATGCTCAGCGTACAAAGCTCGGGAAGGAGGCGCGGGAGGAGGAGGGGGGGGCATTCAGGGTTAATGTCATTTGTCTTCCCAAGAAACGGTTACGTATGATCCAGCCCTGCTTTCCTGGAGATGGCAGAACCCCTGCCTGCCCATGGGAAGTGGTGAATGGATTCCTTGTTTTGCTTTTCTTGCATGCGCAGCTTTTGCTCTACTTATTAAACTGTCTTTAT
>NW_010522183.1:0-342 GCF_000687285.1 Phaethon lepturus
GAGCGGCACGCTGCCTCTCGTGGGGCGGGCTGTCCCGACGGGACGTGGAGCGTCCCGGGCGCCTCCGGAAACTCTCGCGACACGAGCGACGGGTCCTCGCCATCTACTGCCTTTGACTGGGGTCTAAAGAACGTCCTCTAAAACTCTTACTCGCTTCTGCGTCGTCCCCCGTTGCCCTACTCTTCCCACCCGCCAGGACCCGAGTGCTCTAAGTCATGCTGCTTCTTTTATTATGTGACCATTCATCCATCCCCGAGATTCAAATTCGTCCTCCTTTATGAAGAATTAACTCGTTGGAGCTGATTTATGAAGACTGGCAGGGGCCTGTGCTGCCGCAGCGCG
>NW_010522183.1:373-1079 GCF_000687285.1 Phaethon lepturus
GTTCATCATGAAGTCCTGTAGTTATTCCTAAAAGAGCTCGTGTTAATGCCTCACATTAACATTCATGTTTTATTCCAACATAACTAAATGTCTCTCCGCAATCTTCGAGACATGCCCTTCAGAACCTGGATGTTTCGGGGTTTTGTGGGTATTTTTTTTCTTGTCGGGGATACGGGGGTGGCAGTCTTCCATAAACGAGGGCTGGCGTTGGCACCGCGGGGCGGGTTGCGCGTTGGCCATGCGTTACGTGCTTCAGGTCCGACCGAGCCGTTTTCCTGAAGAACGAAACCTTTTCTAATTCTCCTCTTACTAACGGGAGCCAGATCGCACGGGAAAAAAAACCAGAGGCTTTAGCTTTGTGTCCCTCCGGAAGACGTCTCAATTCACGAGGGGCGAATGGAGTACGAGCCCGGGCGTGCGCGTGCTGGAGGAGCAGCTCCCAGGGAGCCTTTGGTGGGAACCAGCTCGCGGAGGAAGCAGCGGGCATGAAAGCGAAGCCACGGGGGGTAAAGTCCTGAATGGTTTGCTGGGAAAATTTCTTCCCCTTTCAGTCCAGGCATATTCCAGTCCCCGAAGTCCCCGCTACAAACGAATCCGCTGCAACCCACCACATTTGGCGCAAGTTCAGAGTGAAACTTAATTGGCCCGCGTTTGCTCAAGCTGGCCCAACGGCCCAGCCCAGCACCCTTGAATGCCAAATACATGC
>NW_010522184.1:0-3170 GCF_000687285.1 Phaethon lepturus
AAAAAAAAAAAAACCCAAACTAAAAAAACCCAAAAACCTGGATACCGAGTGAAAAAAATTAAGCTTGGACTGGATTCACTTGTCAGCCAGCCAAGACCTGTTTGGGTCGACATTTCTAAAACGACGATAAATCATCTCCTCCTGTGTGCGAGGAGGTCCCTCACTTCGCTTTTGACCCTACTGCCGTGAGGTAGACCTGTCCCGCTGATAAAATACAGCGTAATCAGTGACGGGTCCTGCTCTCGCCATGGCCTTGTTTGCCTTGTGAGCCAGGGACAAAGTTATTTTCCTTCTCTGTGTGATCTCCGCATCCAAGAAAATATTTATTAAGCAGAATAAACACTTTGAGATCAGTAGATAAAGAATTTCTCTTGTCGCTTGTTAATAATACCGCTGCTGTTGGTACAGCCTGGGAAGGGGAGGGCGGACATGCGTGCGTATCGGTGATGCGCGATAGAAAACGTGGGATTTTCTGGTAAATGTGATGTTACTCAAGCACTGGCACTATAAGGAACTCAATAGTCTGTATAAAGAGGGTGCAGAAAATCTGCATCCACCAAAACCTCAGCTATTCCCATATTAATCACAGGGGCTAACCACACAGATCCAAATGGGCGCTTAGGAACCAATGAAGCCTTTAAGGCATTCAAAAAAGAAACAGCGTACATTTTCTAGCACATAAATGTGTTTAAAAAGGTATATAATTTATAACAGCAATGTTGACAGAGCTTTAACTACATTACAAAAGCTAAACTATAATATATTTACATGTGAGCAGTACTTACTGTGGGGGTGCGTCTCTGTTGATGTGTTTCCATGTGATTCTCCATAATTTCAGCAAGTGATTGTAGTAAGGGATATTAAACCATAGTATTGATAATACTTTTACAGCTCTGCTTTGGGAAATGCATTACTGCTAAATTAGTCCCTGAAAATCTAGAGATATTAACACTGTCGAGCATGAAGGCAGATGGGATTTGGATCAGAGACCTTTATTTGTAGTATGATACTAAGGAGTCATTACTTTAAAGCAGGAACTTCGTTTCCTTGAATATTAACTTGGGCTGGGGATTTTACTTCCGCTTTGGCATGAACGAGCGTATCATAAGAGAGTAAATGGAACTCGC
Source organism: Phaethon lepturus (assembly GCF_000687285.1). Lineage (NCBI taxonomy): Eukaryota > Metazoa > Chordata > Aves > Phaethontiformes > Phaethontidae > Phaethon > Phaethon lepturus. The sequence continues at coordinate 1,128 of NW_010522184.1, forward strand.
TTGGTATTGATTTTTCTTATGCTCTAAAAAGATGCTTAATGAAACTCTAGGTACCTAGATAAAGACCTTCACTGAATGCAAAGTAAGCTTAATTGCAGTTCCCTTAAACAAGCTACTGGAGATAAATTTTTTTTCCACTACAAAGCCCTTTCACCTGTTTAGATTGTTTCTCTTCCTGTGTGTGTCAGGATGCATGAATTAACTTTTTTCTTTTTTTTTTTTTTGTCTATGAGGGATGAACTGCAGCTTAAAGAAAGGAAAACTTTTTTGCTAGCTTTTGTATGGAAAAAATGTTGTTCTTGATTTTCGAGGCCTCGATAAAAGATGTTAACCTTCTTTTAAAAGAAGAACCGTTCCTCTCCCTCTTCTGCTGAAGCAGAGACGGGCATGGAGGCATCTTCCAACATTCCACAACAGAACTGTAGCAAAACCAGAGCCTGAACCGAGGTTTTTATTTAGCATTTGTCCTAAGACCTGTCATCTGCTGGATCCTACCCCTGCTCTGGCACAGTTGCAGGGCTTTTATTTTTACCCTCCAGCACTGCAAGCCCCAAAGCAACTGGGAAGGGTAGGTTCAGATTATTCCCTTCCTTGCAGAGAGCAGCGTTTGTGCTGTTGAGGTTGTGGAGGAGGAAGCAACAGTGTGTTCCCTCATTGTGATGACCCTTTCTCCTGTTTGTGCTGCTTGCTTGGAGCCCTGTTAATGCTTAATTAGGGTCTTTTCATTCTCTTGGTAATTTTTTTTTCTGCTCCGGTGCAGAGGGTCTGCCGGAGGCTGCGTCTCTGCCCGATGCCAGGTCCGTGTGGTGTCTGCGGGTCTCGCAGGGACCTGGCGTGACTGATGCGACCTGCCCGCCGCTGCTGTCCAAAGTCACCGCGCTCTGAACTGCCACCCTCTCTTCTGCTGGGGACGCCCCGGTCACCAGAGTCATAATCTGTCCCCTCTGCAGTTTGCTCAGAGTCGCTATGTACAAAGGGTGATATCTGCATTAATTGCACAGAATGCCTTCAAGCCCCTCGTTCCGCTCCTGTGCGAGAAACCGCTTCTGCAGAACATGTCAGATGGCTAAAAGATGGCATAATTTCTTTTTTTTTTCTTCCTGTGCCACAACTATCATGAAGCGAGAAAGTCGGGTATTTAGCACACTTGGGGGTAGCCAAACAGTGCCAGTGGAGCCCCTGGATGAGGTGTAAACCCAAGAAACCTCTTGCTCTATCCATTAGAGTCAATCTTGCTTTTGTTCGTGCTCCGAAGAGCGATAAGTTGGGGAATTTTGCTGAGGATTTGAGTAGGAAGATAGAGCAGCTTTGCGTCAGGTGCAGAGTAATTATTTGCTGGGGTTCTGTGCTATTTGGTTTTTATTCCCTGTGTTTTCATTAAAAGCTAATGAGTTTTTTCTTCATTCAGAACAATAGCTTGGCCCCTGACAAGTTGTTGGTTATTTTTTCTGCTTGGACTCAACTAGCTGTTGCTGCTCCATAAACTTTATGGAGAAGCGGATTAAAGCACAAGAAGTTCTCGTAATGCAAATCCAAATGGAAAGGAAATAGGATTTGTTTTAAGCAGCTATGTGTGCAGAGGGTTTCGTGATCTCTTTTTGTTACTGGAACTATGAGCTGCGTTTGAAAACGTTCCTAATGCTGAACCAAAGAAAATGCCTTTGTTGGTATTGATTTGTGTTGCAGCAGCTCATGCGATCTGGAGTCCTACTGTGCTTGGCATGATACACGTATGTTCATAACTGCAGCCTGGGTATATCTGAGCGGGTTATGGGAGCTTGCGTGAACACATGAACCCCCAGTTTCCATTCCTGTGTGGGGACAGCGAGGAAGAGCACATCTGTGGTGATACCCCCCCGCTAGGACACGTCATGCTTGGAATTATCCTGCCAAAACGGAGACCTGTGGCTTGACTCTTCCACGTGGTTTACGCGCGGTACAGCTTTTCCTGCCCTTCAAGCCAGTGACTTATTCTTGCAAGTAACTTTTGTGATCGGGCCCCAGTTCTTGTTCCAAATGGTTTAGTGCAGCCACGCGCCGGTG
>NW_010522185.1:0-552 GCF_000687285.1 Phaethon lepturus
CTTCCAACCCAAAGATTCTATGATTCTACTTGTATTCCTAAATTATCCTTTAGGGACTTATACAAAGTCAATGAACCAAAACCAAACCATAACCAAGCTCACAACACAAAATTATTTTCAGCTTAAAATAAGCACCTTCCTGTATAGTAGTGGTTTGTAATGCATGCTCAAGTAGTATCTCAAGAAAGACTTACGCTAAAACATTATAAAGGATTGACTGATCATATACCCCCAAACTGACAATTTGGATGAATTTTCTTTTTGGAAAGGCTCCTAGACTTAGAAAGGTGGATATGTTTTCATTGTGTAAAAGACATAAACCAACATCCTGAGGAATTTGTGCTTGCCTTGTGTTGATTACGGAATGGAAGAGCTAATTGTTCTACAGGGCCTTGTCCTGGTTTCAGCTGGGATAGAGTTAATTTTCTTCATAGAACCTAGTATGAGGCTATAGTTTGGATTTGGGATGAAAATAATGTTGATAACGTACTGATGTTTTCAGTTGTTGCTAAGCAGTCAATGGCTGTCCAGCTTTTCATGCTGGCCTGCCAG
>NW_010522186.1:0-4331 GCF_000687285.1 Phaethon lepturus
TTTATATATATAACATTTAAAAAATGTATTTTTATATATACATATAGCATATAAATTATTACTAGGGCTCTCCTTTCATAGGACTGCTTCCTGTGTTATAAATAAAGCAGAAACTCTCTTGTCGCTCCATAAGTCATTGCTTTTTGGCTGGTGTCTGATGGGCTTGACTGCAGAAGCGAGGCTGCAGCAGGGCTCTGAAGTAAAGACAGCACCAAAGATATGAATTTATCTTTCCTCTCTTTTCCTGCATTTATTCATGGTAGTGTCAACTCTTTTACCTATGAGGTGTGCATACAGATGAAGACATCACTATATGCCATTTTATGGCTGCAGTAGCCAGAGGGTCAGACCAGAATGATGCTGACACAGTCACTTCTGCCCTTAAAAGTTTCCAAATGATACAATTTTGAGGAGGTAATTCAAAGGGTAGCAGATTTTCATGTGCACGCAGATGCCATCTAAAACACTGAAGAAATTAAAAGCGATCCCTTCTTTTCTAGTATTAATATAAAAATAATTAAAAAACCTACCAGTCCACTGGATAAATGTCATACGTATATACATTTTAGAGGATCCAGGAAGCCCCTGACACCCTAATGCCTAAAACCCTAAAAGCCTGGTTACAGCTCTTGATCTCAAGGTAATTGCAGATGTCATGAGGAAGACTGACCTGCTCTGCGCTGGCTTTCACCTGGAGCTCGGTGACAGCCAGAACCAATGCTCCAACAGCCCATTGCTGTGCCCGTGCCCATGTCCAGCAGCGCAGCTGCTGCTCCTTCCACATTTCCATGTGGGGATCTGCAGGGGCAATCAACCACTGATACTGCACCCAAGTTAATATGCCCACATTGTGCTTAGCTCTGTAATTTTAGGTGAAGAGCATAATCAGCGTCGCGTGCGTGAGAGTTGGGAATGCAGCAGGAACCTGAAAGTTTTACCTTTTGTTTTAACGTGTGTATATAACTCCAGTATTTCAGCCTCAGAGGATTTGCCTTTCTGACTATAGTTAAGATTGTGATGTTTCCTCACACAGATCATTGGAACTTCAGCAATATTCAGGTATCTTCCCAGAACTAAGAACTGACATGTTACTTTATAAGCAAGGGGGAAAAGCAGCAGTTTGAAGCAGACTTCAGTCCCTTCAGCTCAAAGACCACGTCTTCTGATGTGTCTCTACTGCGCCTAATGGTGCCTGGTCCAGAGTGGGACTTGTGGTTATTACTGTGACAACAAAAGCAACTGCGGTGGTGTATGGGACAGAACTGATATATTTGCTATTTTTGTAGGTTCTGTATCTAACTAGTGCATTTTCTATGCAAACCAATTCAGTTCCCGTTTATATACCAAATTCCCTATAGCGTGTTTGCTGCCCCTTGTCACAGCTATCATTATTCCTGGTGAAGAGGACTGTACTGCTCTCCCTTGGGACTTTGACAGCAGTGTCCGTGACCCAGCCAGAAGAGCTCCTTGCGGCACTGTGAGGCGTGCCGCCTTCCTCGCGCTCCAGCTGGAGAAAGCACACTACCATCCCAGGGCTCTCCAGCTTTAGCACGCCAGCGACCAGGAACAGAAGCTGGAAACCAAACCGAAGCCTCCTGTCTAACCTCTCTCCCAAGGCTTTTAGCGAGCCATCGGGAAGAGCTCCCAAAAACCCTTCAGCAAAAAGGCAATCATTCAGTTTGCTGCTCTTGACGTTACCAGTTGAGCTGACACTTAGTCTTGTAGGAAATTCATCAGAGAAGTACAAACGAAATCATACATTTATTTATTCACAATATGTATTTCTAAAAAGCAAAGCTACAATGTTTCAGTATGATTATATTTATTGTTTTTCCCAGATAGCCTGCTATCATTTTGCTATTGAGAAATACACCTTAAAACATTGGATTCGTTCAATTTTAGAAGCACAACTATGTTTATTGTATTTGGTGCTGTGAAATGCACTTTTAATTTGTATTTTTATTGAGCTAAATTTTATTGAGCTAGCAGTCTGAGACCAAACCTGAGTTGTTTGCTTAAAAGCTGTTAAAGCCTAGACTGAGATACTAGCTCTGTAATTCTAATCACATTATCATATGTCATATAGTCTCTTCCTTTGAGTATAGCCCACCTTTTAAAAAGGGAGGAACAAATTCACAGCCCATAAAGGTGCTGTCATTACTTGCAATCATGGAACAGAACTCGTTCTACTGGGGGTTAACTCAATAATTCCACTTCATCTTACCGTGCTAGTCTTTCTTCTTATGCCTGACTGGATAAAAAACATTTTTATCCAAAGTTGCATAATTTAAATGTTTTAAAATAACTTTTAAAAGTTACATCAAATTATATGTTACCTAAATATGTGTTAAAAATGGATGAGGAGTGCCTGCTCTTCTGGTGTGGTATTGATACACTGCCTGGCAATCAACCATTCTTTGCCACTAACCCCTATGTTCAGTGTTTTTGGGTAATACAATACCAAGGAACAGTTGATGCACCTTATACTGAAGCACTTTATAAACTAGAGTCAACAGATGTGAAATTTGAGGAAGCGCTCATGGAAATCTAGGGACTTCCCTGAAAATTAGGGTTTATAGACTATAATCCCATTGATGATAACTGATAAAACCCACATTGTTTGCATTTAATAACAATTCTTGAGTGATTTTATTGTTCTCAAAGAAAAAAAAGCTGCTTTTGTTCATTGTTGATACAAAGTCACTCTTGTTGCAGACCAGGCACTTCCTACTTTACCTGGGTATTTTTATCCACAGTACTTTGCTGTGTTTGAGAGATAAGCCCTTACTCCAGACTCTGAATTGCACTTCCCCCTCAAATTTGGGGAATGTCAGATCCAGATCAGGATCCAAACTTTCTAGTTTGGGCCTGTCTTTTATCATGGTAAATCAACAGTCGGCAAATCTAAACAATCTGGTCGTGTTGAAATTTTGGGTTTTTTTAATTGTACTTCCTTTCTAGCAAACAACAGAGGTTTATTTTCTTCTCTTCAGGACAGAACACTGTTTACTGTATGACCTTATTTTTTAAACTGCTGCTTCATTTGCGGGGGGAAGTCCTAATGACCTTGCTCACCATGCAGCCTGGGAGCTTATCAATCAGGACAGGGTTTGGCAGGAAGGCAAGAAAGCTCTCCTGCAATCAGATCTATTACCAGAGATCCCCCTGCCTGGACAGAAGTGTCTTACAGCCAGTGAACTCCTGTACTTACACACGCTCTTTATTGCTAGGTGTAACTGCAGTCTGAAAACTCAAAGTTAGTCCATAAATGAATTTTCTGCTTGTTTTTGTGAAGTTCAATACATGTCCTCTGAGCTGCCTGCAAACTTTGCATACTGATTAATTTAATTTTCAATATCTCTTATATGCCTACCTACATTTTAATCTACACTAAATATTCTGTAATGCACAGTAGGTCGAAATGTGATCACAAACCCAGATTTCTCATTTCCATGGCCTTTGCATCTTAGAGAGTTCTCACAGTCATTTCATTCTGCCCTGATATCAACAGAAATCTTTCCACTGACTGCAGCAGATGAGGATCTGACACTAAACAAGGTAACTGGGCCTGTACCAGGGGGTCTGCTTATTCTGCTAAGTTGCCCAAATGGTACATTTAAAAAACTGCTGAAATATGCTCCAGTAAACCTAAAGGAGAGACATAGAAAATACCACACTGGTGTAGGCAGCTCTGCCAGGAGGAACTGGTCTGTTCCTTGGTGGCAGAGGCTCTTTCTCCCTCCACCACGAAGAAGAGTGAAGCCTTTCCTCCTCTGTCTCACAGTTGGATCCTCTAGCACACCGATGTACCCAAAATCCAGCGATACATTTGACACTCAGGAACCCTCGTGACAGATATGATTAGACAGACCTAGCTGATCAAAATGGAAGAAGAAAGTGAATTTCACTAATCACGTACAATCATCCAAATGATGTGGTAGAAAAGCCTCTTATTAATATCAACTAGGTTTGCCACCAATGTAAAGGCAGAGTTGTATTCTTCAGCTTTACTGCTCTAAATGCATTTTATGCACCTTTATGTCGTTAACATTGCAAAGCTATGGGAAGATGTGACCGTAGGTTTCTGAATAAATCCAATCAGTTCTTATAGTCCAGTTAGTGTTCATGGTGGTGCCAGTTAGAAAAGAAACCAAACCCCTTAATGACCAAAGAGGGCAAATTTTGATTCTGGAAGCACGGAGAAATAAGATGACCGTCAAAGCCATTTCCACGTCGTTTTTCAGAGCAGAACGGCTCTTAAAAATATCTTACAAAATATTGCCATGCTGTCAGCAATAGTTCAAGCGATTTGGGATTTTTTGAGCCATTCC
>NW_010522186.1:4370-4717 GCF_000687285.1 Phaethon lepturus
CCGGCCTCCCTCCCCCCGCCAGTCCCCGGGTGCTCGCTTACCCTTGCCGCACCTCGCAGCCCGCCTGCTATGGGAAGGGATACCGAAATATCCCCCAAGGTACCATCAGACATAATTATTTAATCAACTGCTATTTCGCGGGCGCAAGGGAAAGCTCTGAGCGCGGAGTAAGCGGGCTGGCACCCCACGCTTTCGGGGAAGCTTGCTGGTGGCACCCCAAGTGGCTTACGGGGGCCCGGCGCTTCCCAGAGGTTGAAAGGCCGCGGGCTGCCCGGGCCTCTCTCCTACCGCGGGGTCGGGCCCCTGTTTTTTGGGGTAAATTGTCCGCGCTCCGGTACCGGGCTCCT
>NW_010522187.1:0-7415 GCF_000687285.1 Phaethon lepturus
CGGCGTTTCTGCCCTCGGTTTGTCCCGCTCTGCCCCGCCTGCCTTGGGCGGAGGGTGGCACGGGGCGTCACAGCGTCTCCTGGTCCTTTGAGTGGGAATGCAGCCTGCTTATCTCCTCCTGGGCGGCGGGAGGAAAGGTCTGTTTCTAGTTGGGAGAGTTAAAAACAAAAAAACCCAACCTGAGAGCTCTGTTCTGTGACAGCTGATGCTACCTGTAGAGTCCAACTCCATGACATAACGTTTAACCAGTTTCTTCTAACGATATTAGCCCTTGCACAATGCTTGTCCCAGAAAGGCCTCACACTTGTTAATAAAACGCTAACACGTCTTTCTAATCCAGGTCTCCCCAGGAGATGCTCAACACCTTTTACTACAGGGTTAAAAAAAGACTTAGCTAGTCCTGAATAGACATAGACGTTTGGGGCAATCTTTACCTCAACAAAGACTGCGTGTGGAGGAAGTATAATACACGTTCCACAATTGTTCTTCAAATGATGTTCTTTGTTGCTTGGTGGTGTTCAGACAAATAAATGTGGGTTTGAATTCAATGACTGCAGCCAAGTCCTGGCTTCTCCATCTTCCCTCTGTCTGCCCATTACTGAGACTGAGAAGTCAGTGCAAACTCTGGGGAGCTCAAGAAAAGTCCTGCCACCAAAATGTCCTGGTCTGTTGTTCTTCTCTTTCCCCTTTTGGCAACAACAACCCAAACCTCAGCTTCAGGAGATGAGTCAGTAGCTTTGCAAGGTAAGGACACACATAAACCCTATCAGCAGCTCCTGGTACTTGTGAGATTAGTTTATGCACGGATGATTCTCCCTCCTAGACCTGTGCTGGATCCTGTCTGCTGGACCTGGTGACAAGAGAACATTCCTAGATGGGCTTTCAAAGGGCCAGATGGGCAGCTCTGAGGCTTACCGAGTCGGCAGGCAACCCTTTTCTGCCTCCACGTTGTGCTGATCTGCCAGTTATGGTCCTCTGGTACCGAAGGAAGCAAAGATACACATTTCATAGTGTGGAAATGACACTGTTGCATCACTAAGGTAGTAACTGCCCATGAGTTATCACCACGAGTATCTTGTGGAACTGGAAGTGAAACAATCTTTTAACTATTCCTGTCAGCCAGTTTCATTTTTTACTGTTGGGGTTTTTTTTACACTTTTTTGTGCTTCACTTTTTACTTATTTTCAAGGAAATGTGTGGTGGAAAAGAGCTATCTTAAAAGTGTTGTGGTGAAAATCTCAATCATGCCTGGAGACCGAAAGAAAAGACAATTCTAGCGCGTTTCAGAGGAAGCTCTTTTACTCCGTCCAGGCCCATGCAGCTGTCCTTAGTCGTCTTCTGTAAAACATCATCTTTGCTACTTGCAGATGGAGCTGGAGATAGCTCTGACATGGTTCTGGGCACACATTGCAGTGGCCCCTCTTTCTTTCCACCGGCTAGTGGACTTCATTGCTACTGATTTAGCCCAGCTGGACCTCTCTGGGCCCAGAGCTCCAAACTTGCACCCTGAATCCTCTCTCCTAAAATTGCTCTGCTTGCAGTTCTGTAAGTAAACCAGCACATGGGGCAGGGAGTACACCAAGCCTGCTATTTGGGGCACATGTGGTGTAACCATACACATTACCCCAGTGCTGCAGGACCTTGACAGTGCTGTACATATCCCACATTTCCCAGTACAGCTCCCAAGATGCTCCTGTGAACATCCACCATCATTTCTGTGGTCAGATAACTGTTTGCTTTTGTTCACATTTTGTATCTGATTTGTTCCAAAATAATCAGGACGTAGGCATTCCGGCACATCACTGAGTCACCAGCTTCTCTGTGAGCAGCAGCTGCACGGGCTCCCAGTGTGGAGGCCTGGTTTGTATTATGGTGAGGGAAATGCTAAGCCTCTCGGGGCTAGTGTTTGGGGTGGTAAGAGGAAAAGAGCTCTTCATTGTAAAGCTGGTTTTCTTTTCATGGACCAATATTTTCTTGGGTAGTTTTCCCTTTTTGACATGTTTTGGTTTGGTTTTGTGGTTCTTTTGTTGACCTTCTGGTTGTCTTTCCCACTGAAATGCAGTGACCTTGGCCTGATTGCACAGGGAGGAGATGCAATCGATCCTTTCATGTGGTCTTGCCTCTTTCCAAACACTTACCCTGGTGTATTCATGTACTGATGGCTCCAGGAAAGGCATATATATATCCTCCCGGATAAAAGGAAGAAGCAATGGCTGGGGGCTGGATTTCAGATGCCTGGGAGATGAAGCTGAGAGTGCTATGTCACCACCACACTAACCCAGCTATGCTGAAAGTAGGTCATTCCCATATTGATGCAGGTGTGCATGCGTGCGAGTGGGGTCCAGCATATAGTGGAAATGCTTACTAGCATTCTTCTATTGTCTTTGTGTTTTTCAGGGACAAAAAATTCTTGTTCCACTCTTTTTTTCCTGTTCAGTGAAATATTGCTGAATGCACATATAAAACCAATTGTGTAGTATTTTGAAAGAAAATGTGTATTGTAATAGAGTTTGCTTTTAGTAAGGGGGATGAAATCACTGGCATTCTGCCATGTGGTCCTGACAGGAAGAGGGGTTGTGGGGCAGAGCCAAAACCATGTTGGATGTGGTTCCATGTTGGATCCGTGTTGGTGGTCCATGCTGGACCAGTGGGGGCCGGCTGCTTCCCAAATGGGCAAAATACAGTAAAAAGGCAGGTGGGAGCAATCACCGCACCAGCAAGGAGCTGGGACGAGGAATGGCAAGTCTGGGTCAGAATCAGGTCCAGAGACAGTGGTCAGGCTCAGATACAGTCTGGTGATCCCCCAGCAAGGCCACAGTGATGAGGCAGGTCTGAGGGCAAGCCAAGCGAGCAGGTGTGCATAAGAGTCAAAATGGCAGAGGTACAAGACCGGGTGCGGGTGTAGCTGCTGTGACACGACCACGGTGCAGCCCAAGCAGGGACCAGTGGTATGGCCTCACTTTCAAAGCAGGTCCCAAAGGACAGGAGGGGCAGATCCTCACCTCTAGCTTTCTCCACAACAGCAGCTGTCAGCAAAGGGGTTCAGCTGCCAACAGACTTCTTTTATGAGAGGACTGTGTGCTCCCAGGACCAAAAATATCCCCCAGCTCTTACTCATTAGCTTCTTAATCTCTCAATAAAGTATCAGGCAATCTGATTCATTGCTCATGCCAGTTGACCAATTATAATAAAAAATGAGCTGTAGCAAATTACATGCTCCCATTTGCCTCTACTTTGTTGCTGTGGTTAGGCATCTGCCTGCTTTGCCTGCCCTCAGAAGTAAACCTAGCTTTGATGTAGGTGGGAAATTTGGATGGAGAGGTGACACAATCACTGCTCTGAGCTGTCGTACCCTTCTGTGAAGGATGGGCAGCAGTGCTGTGAGGTTCTCCTGCAAGGACCAATTCTTCGCTGCAGATTTTAGCTATCATTGCCACATGCACTCACCAAGTATAGAGCAAAGAGGCTATACAATATATGGTAAAGCTCAGCCTTGCTAAGAGAAAGCACAACTACAGCTGTAGTTTATGCCTCCGCACACACTTACCTATGCATGTGCCCGGTGAGCAGGTATAAGTAGCTGTCTCAGTAAACACCATAGTAGAGAGCAGAGGTCTCAGCTTTTCTTCTCATAGTCCTGGAGAAAACTAAGAAACTTTACTTCGGTTTAGGTGCAACTTTGAATGCAGTGGGCAGCTCTTGTTTAATCATGATTAATCCAAATAACAACAGCAGCTAAAGTTATAATGATGATGGCAAAGGGGATTTACTTGATAATGTGCTGCTTAAGCTTTGCTCCTGATGTAGGGAGATGAGACAAGAGGATGTCAAACAATGGTGATTGAAAACACTTCATTGAAAAGAAAGAGGAAAAGAGAGGCAGAGGAAGGCCTTGAGTGGAGTAGACCCAGTCCATCTCACCTAGGCTCTTGCTCCAGGTTGCAGTCTCCCCAGCAGGTAGATCAGTATAAAAAACTCCAATACTCTTCCAGTTGTCACAGTTCACTGCCTCTCGTTGTGTGGGCATGCCGTAAGCTGCATCAGTGAAACGATCCAGGTTGTAAGTGGCCCTCCATAGAAAGCAGGCAATTTGGATTATTTCCCCAAATTGTTTTACACCAAGCCTCAGAAACAGTTGTGAACCCCAGAAATGGTTGTGCCAGTGCAACTTACCGACAGGGGACCGTGGGGATGGAGAAGGCTCCCACTGGTGGACAGGGAGCACTGGATCCTTTCCTACTGTCTCTGAAAAAATTGTAATGGTTTTGGCAGATCAACTGGAATAATGCCTTCCTTAAACTTTTGGTCCTGGGAGCACCCAGTACTCTCATAAAAGAAGTCTGTTGGCAGATGCAGATTCCGCAGAAGACCTGCAGAGGGAGATCAAATCTGCTCTGCTTTGACATCTTTCCTCCTCTCCCAACAGCTGGAGCTCGGGACCAGCTCAGCGGCAGTCTAGTCTGTTCCGGTGAGATGTCTACCTCTCTGCTGTGAGTGCAGGGATCAACAGATATCATGAGGTCCCTCAGCTGTAACTCCAGCCCGTGCAGTCTTCTTCTAAGGGCAGGCACTGTCTGTGCAGGTGCTGGTGGTAAACTTTTATGTTATTCTCTGAACATTGGAACCAGTGCCACAAGGAGCTATTTTGAGCACCAGTGAAAATAAAAATAAAAAATTTCTTCCATGACTGGAAAGAGTAGGGTCAGACTGGGAGGGTATCAGCTGCTGGTGTGAGTGGGATTTTCCAGGCTCTTTATTTTTGCCAGGTCCACAGGAACTGTCCAAGCGATTCCTCCCAGGAGACTTGGCTAAAACCTTAACTCAGGATGTTCCAAGTGTCCTGCTTCAAACGGAGAGTAGAGTCCACAACCTCAGGATGTGTCCCAGCAACTCGACTCAGTCATATCCGGGTTGAGAGGAGTCTCCACTCCACCTAACTCTCGAGGCCAGACATGCAAGTCATAAAGACTGGCAGGGAGCAGACAAGAGGCAATGCCCTGGTCAAGTACTCAGCTATGAAAGGTCCTGTGTGGTCAGGGTGGTGTCTGTGTTTCTTTGCAGCATGGTAGGCTGCTGCTCAAGGCGGACCCAGGAGCTGAATGCCCTGATTACTCGTCTTTTCAATCAAGTTTCCTATTGCTCATTTTCTATGTTGTTCCAATGAGTCTTGTTGGCCAGGGAGAGGTAAGGGATGTATATTGGAGAGTTGGTGCTTTTGCTGCTTGAAAACTTGATAATCTTAGTGTCAGCTGTATGGATTGTTCAAGCAAAAGGCTTGGTAGAAGCTGTCTTCCTCCAGAGCAGTGTAAAATTCAACAATACAAGGTACTGCTGGGCTGTGAGTGAACACTAAAAACAGATGTTGTCTTCTCCTCTCTCTTTTGCAGCTTCTGTAGTGCTGGAGATGGAGCAAGGTGATCAGCCTTGCAGCAAGGGTGTTTGCCTGATACGTTTCAAAGAGGGCCTACTCTCACCTGCTAAATTTGACCAATTTCCTTTCTAATATTTAGTAAAAGCCTTTTAAACAAATTTCAGAAAAAGGGTATTTCTCACATTTCAGAGCTAAAGGGAACATAACAACAGTTACGTATCCTTTATTCCAAGGATAAAAGTTGTCCTCATGTATGCCACTGACTACTTAGCATCTGACCAAGGTCTGAGATTCTGGTATGAAGAGATCATATTGCCTGCAGGATTGACATTACCTGGGACAGGTCTATGACCAGCTCCTTAGTGTTTGTTTGGCCATAGCACCTAAAACACACTTCAAAATAAGTTCTCACCCTACTAGGTGTTGCCAGTTACATGGTAGTACACAAAAAATAAGATCACATAGGTTCCACACAGCCTTCCCCTTCACACAAGCACTGTCCATCTTTCCCAATGCTTCAGCCTATGTGTTTAGAGATGCCTTTCATCCAGTTCCAGGCACAAGCTTCCCACTGTACCTTCATTCTGCTTTATGGGAACGAATGCTACCTCTTTCTTCCCCATATCTCACTACTGCAGTCTTTTCAGTCTTCACGCAGGCTCCACACCTCTTCTTTCCCTGGATTTAGTGGATGAAGAGTGATGAGGGGTTATGAGCAGATCTTCAGGTTTGCCCTCCTTGGTCCTCAGCTGCTTGGGTGGATCAGGAGCTGATGACATCTGTTGGAGAAGGAAGGAGGTATGTCTTGCCAAAATACTGTGGTCTTTGGAGGGCCATGACTGAATGCAGCTGTGATATAGGAGGTGTGAAGAGGGTGGGGAGGAACTGGTGTGGCATGGCTGCTGAACTTGTGATGGGGCCTGCATCATCTCAGACTCAGCACGTACTCAGCACTAGGTCGTTCAAAAGCAGGGACATACAGTTCCCTTAGCTCCTTCCACAGGGAACCCTTGCTCCTAGGGAGTCTGACCTGTCAGGTTGCCCAGTGGTCTAGTTCTGGCTGGTCTGTCCTCACAGGCCAACTGTTTTCCCAGCTGCTGTCCTCTCCACTGGAGGTGATGATTTCTTATGAGTCATGCTCTTCGGGAAAGAAACCTCTGGGTTCTTCCCCCCATGGTGTGAGCAGATGACAGGGAAGGTATCCATAACTATTTTATCTTCAAGGTCTCAGCTGGGGGGCAGGAAGATTGGAAAATGGAGGCTTAAATTCTTAGCTTAGGGTGTCACTTATGAATAGGAGTCAGACAGAAGTGTGCAGGAAATATTCTCACAGACTTGAAAGTTAAATAGTTCTCAAGTTAAAAACAACACCAACTTCTCATCTTTTTTCTTGCACAGGATGGTCTGGTGGGACACAGGAGATCTGAGTTCTATTTCTGGCTCTTGTCACCAGCTTCCTATGACCTTGGACTGGCTGTCTAACCTCTCTATGTGCCTCCATTTCCTTCTCTGTAAAACAAGGGTGATCACATTTACCTGCCCCATGCAGACACTCTTGTGACTTATTTCATAGCATAAAAATATAGGAAGGGCCACACTGGGACAAACCGAAGACCTCACTCTACCCAATAGCCTTTCTCTGGCTACATAGGGGAAGCACGGGTCTTGTGTTTTGCTGTCATGGGCTCTCTTCTGGTCTTTCACCAAACAAAACACATACGAAAAACATGAGGTAAGTGCATAGGGAGGAGAAACATTTCTAGGACAGTCCTGGATGTCACAGAGTGAGTGAGGGCCAGCAACAGCGGCTGGCAGGGCAGACTCCTGGAGCATCCTTAGCCAGTGCAGCCCGTTCCTGGCTTCCCTGATCCGAGGGCTCAGTGCTGCTAGCCGGGGACCCGTGCTGGTCCGGGTCAGGCCCCGCACAGGGCAGGCGGCCCTGCCGCTCCCCCTCCCCAGGGAAGGCGGGGAGCACCGAGCACCGTGCCCGGCACCCGGGGAAAGGCTGTTGAGGCACCGGGCTGACCGGGCCCCCGGCCCCGGA
>NW_010522188.1:0-8173 GCF_000687285.1 Phaethon lepturus
CTGCGTGGCTCGCTGGGGCAGCATGGGCACCGCGGGGCCGCAGAGGCTTTCCTGATGCGCTCGCCCGCGTAACACGCTGCACCTGCGAATGCCCCTTTGCGCTCTGGCTTCCGACGGAAGGGTCTGCCGAATTTGCTCGGAGCCTCCGACCTGTTTGCCTAACGCTGGTGGATTATCTTTTAAACTGATCAACGCCGCCCAAGATTTAGGCAAATGGGCTTTATACAGTCACTTTAATGTTGCTGAAAATGGACCTGAAGGAAAACCAGGTGGTCTCCAGAGCACTGACACTGCATGCCCTAAATACAGCTATAACAAGTCCCGAGATTAAAAAAAAAAGCAGTACAGCGCAGTTCTCCATATAAACAGGTACATGAGTGCTCGGTACCTTTCTAAGAGAGGCTAATGGTGAGCCTGCGCAGTTTATCCACCATGAGGTGACTTTCCTTCTATGTAATACTTGTACCTGCTGAAACCAAAGGCAGAAAGACAGCAGATTTTAATGGGGGTAGAATTAAGCTAGCAAGTACCAGGACTTGCTAGTTTTCCAATTGCGAACGTGCCGTTAATCCCATCAGCTTTCAACCTTTGCGCCTCCCAAACCGGCTCTTCGCTGCCCAGCTGGACGCTGGCCTCCCGGCACAGGGGTGGCAAGCGGGATGCTCCCGGGGCCCCTGCGCCCCACCGGCTCGCAAGCCCCAGCACAGCCCTCCGAAGCACTGCAGCACCCCGGGACCCACCTGTCCCCTTCTGACACACGCTGCACCCTCCCTCCTCTAGAACTTGACTCACCTCCCATCGGCTTTTCCTGGCAGGAATCTTAATCCTGCTGACCTTTCTGAATACATGCTCTCCTGCCTTTTTTTCTTTTTTCTTTTTTTAAAAATAATCCCTATCTCTAATTGTGCTCAGGCACACTTATTTATACCGCTTTTCATTCTTCATGCAAATTTCAGCTCTCTGCTCAAGTGTGAAGTTGTTGCTGTAGGTCTGGTCTTTGGGGGTTCTTCCCTCCCTCCCAATCCCCTTTTCTTCCTTTGAAATCACTTTCCTACTTAAAAAAGCCTGCCCACCCTGCAAGCTGTTTCTCGACCGTACCCAATCCTCCTGTCACTTTGTCAGGAGCGCTGGACTGCCTTTTACAGTCAGAGACAGTGATGATAAATGACAGCCTCCATAATCTAGCGAGTGATGCTGTCCAGGGGCGAAAGCCGCAGGCAGGCGCGGAGCCTTCCCTCCGCACACACGACGGAGGGAAGAGGGCACATCACTCGCAGCACCAAATCCCATCCACGCTCCGGTCGCTCGGCTCCAAGCGGCGTCAAAGCCGCCCTTTGCGGGCTACGGAGCACACAGCGCTTCTCAGTCACTTCTCTGGCCGGCAGATATCGCCTTCATTTAAAACACAAAACAAGGAAAAAAAACCCCTTCCTTCCCCCAAAAGCAGGCTGCATGCAGCCCCATACACTCCTTATTTCAGCAGGCTCCAGTATTGACAACCAGCTGGATAATGCATTCAGACGCTCTGGGGAATCAACCTCTTTATCCAGGAAAGCCGTCCCCGTTTTCTGAAGGAGCCCACAGTGTGCGCGTTTTAAGGAGTGGAGATTCAAACCACGCTTCCCACCCTGCCCCTACGAAGCGGGTTATAAAGCAGGAGTGTCAGCCCGGAGCACATTGCGCTTCCTCCCAAAGAATCACAAGCATCTTCCCCAACACTGGACCTCACAGCACGCTCACAAGGAGTTGATAAATGCCATTTCCACCACTCCACCCAATTCTTTCCCAGAAAAGCAATGCTGGAGGGAAGCTTATCTAAGTGTCCAAGGTCAGGCTTGGCATCTGTGACAGATTGAGCTGTCTTAAGTCCCTGTACATCCAGCCTTCAATCCCAGAGTTAGCCACCAGGTAGTGCCTCTAAATTTTAAAAAGGAAGCTTTAAAGAAAAATGTTTGGAGTTTTTTCTTTGTTTGTTTTTACAGCCTACCCAGAGAACTACTGGGATATGTGATGAGGCTGGACTGCTGGAATCGGCTGCAACATCATCCTCCCGTTTGGGAGCAAACTTTGCCCAGCCAGTGCCAGCTCCAAGCTCCCTGGGTTGCTCAAGGTCCTTGATGGTTCTCGGGACCAGTAACATACTAGACCTGGGGCAGGTGGAAAGCAGGACATAGAAGTGCCCGGGTTTTGTCCAGTTTTCTGTCTGTCCTTGACTCATTTGGACCTTGTGATCAATGAACAGCAGACATTTAAAATGCAGCCATCAGCACCTTCACTGATACCAATACCTACCACAGCATGCCAGGAGTGTTTCCACTGGCTTCCAGTAAACCCCCAAGTCCTCAAGGGTGACTTGCATCTCCCGTCTGCTCCTCATCCACACTACCTGCTCTGGCACAGCGAGGCTGCCCATCGCCTCTGGGCAGCTCTGCTCAACTGCAGTCCACAGCACCATTTTCCCCGGCCACAGCGACGCCAGCACTTTTTGTCTCAACCTTGCAAACATGTCTTTTAGGAGGTCTTGATGAGTCAAGCGGCTCAGGATGAAAGTCCACATGGTGCCAGCAAGCTGAGTGGAAACACTGAGCTTCTGCTAACAGAGCTGTTTGAGGATGCAGGAAGCGCAAGGTGCATCTCAGAGCAGAATGCTCCCAGCTTGGCTAATGGCACCCTGAGCCAGCACCAGCCAAGGATTTGGGGCAGAGCTCTTGCTGCTGTAAGCACAGCCGAGACAGCTGGAGGCAGCCATTTTCCTGCAATACGCTCCAAAATTGCCCGTGGCATCATTACCCTTGATAGTTAACCAAAATAGTAGTTTATGACTAAGTTGCGGTCTAAATCTAGACTAGATCCATCTTCAGAAGCATTCTAATTTAAGATCACACTTTAGTAAATCCTTAAAATAATCTATTTCTTATTTGTCGGCCTCCAAGAGGAACATTGGTCTTCACCAGAAGAACGAACAGCCAGACACTCAGCCAGACCTACCCATCACCAGGTGAGGCCCAGGGGCGGATGGGGTGAGCCATGAGGACACCAAGGAACTTGGATCCAGCTTTGCACCTTCCCGCACATAAAGCCTGTATCATTCCCCAAGACTTGCGTCCTTCGCATGCTACTCCTTAGTAAGGAAGACTGAGAAGTTAAATCTACTCAGCCGGGAAAGCTATCTTTCCCAATGAGGAAAAAAAACCAACCCATTTTCTCATCTCTGCCTTCCTTGTTCATGTTTTTCCCACTTGCGCTTTAAGAAAAATTAAATTCCAAATTTACACAAAAATTAACAGTACATTGCTGAATTACTAAGGATCACATTCACCACAGAGGATGAACAGCACAACTCCCCAGGAGCAACTGCTGCTTTACATCAGCTAAAGAGGTCACCATTTATTTTATCTTGAAATTGATGTTTTTGCTCTTTAAGTATGAAAATATTAAAATGAGATCAGGTCTTCAGCTGAAATAAAACAAAATCCCAGTCTCTTGGCTTGTTAGAAAGGCCAAACGTCTTCCAAAACACCCCTAATTTTAACTGATTTCTATGCAAGACAAGCAGTTAAAAAAGGCAACTCCCAGTTATTTTTCCACGCAGTAAGACCCACTGGGCAAACAAAACCATATTCATTATTTACCTTGGGGCAGGACCCAGCGTCCTTAACCAGGTTAAGGGCCCTATTGTGTTAATCTTTACATTAGTCCAATGTAACATGCACCATATTTAAACAAAATAATGTCAATCCCTCTTTAGTAAGGGGGCTGGGGGAGAAACGACACACCACCAACCCCCTCCTCCCTGTGCACACATTGCGGTATAATCTGCCACCTCCTATAAACACTGCCATTTGTCTTTTCTTTAGATGCATTGCAGGAATATTTCCATATAAGCCCTATTATAATAAAAACGACAGGGTGACAAACAGCTTTGCAAATAGGTCTGCTGCTCCAACAAAGCACGGACGCACCACACTGATTTGCAGAAATACCCCATATAATTCACAAGTGCTACTCGTTGATTCGAAATCCAGTGAATTTAGGTGACCGCTTTATCTTCTGCATTGTGATACCCACTTCCTTACACAGAGGTGAGGAAGTAGAGCATGTGCTCTACTCCTGCAACCATTCCCCCAATCCCTTCCTTCTCCTCCTCTCCCATTTACACTGATTGCAGGTTTTAAAGTCTCGGAGATTCATTTTTACGTTCCATTTAAAATGCTGATTTTTACTTGTTTCCTTTTCATCTAGATCAATACTGCACAGATGATAAATATGTACCATTTACCATTTATACTTTTTCACCGTACTGTTGAGTATCCTAGAGTAAGCTTAAGAAAAGTCAGTTCCTGGATAGCACTTTATTTCCCTTCTTTAGCCTTTTCCCCATTTTATCTATAATACCATACCTAAGCCTGAGTGAGTTCTGTTAACACTGGTATCCATTATAACATTTAGATGTTCCGTGCAGCAGAAAGGAACTACACCTCAAAACATTCACTGCTCATTTTAAAGTTTGTCTAATTCTGTGACGATACTTCAGCGTATACATTATTCTTTGGCAAAAGAATGCCCCAGCTTTAAGACATCACCACATCAGTTTTCTATGCAGTTTTCACCGAGAGATGAGAAGCCACCATTTTCTTTTTGATACATGCAAATTAAATTGTTTGTCTCTACAGAAAGTGTAAACCACAGAGAATTCTCCATTTCAGTGGTGATACTGTCACCTAGCATTAAAAACAAGTATTAATTTGTAAATGAACCTCCTCAATTGTGTTCAAAGGAACTAATTAAGCATTTAATGGACTAACAAACCAGCACAAATATTAGTTCTATTATTTCCAAGGTACCTCACAACCATATAAAATTCCCCTCACACCGATGATCTGCGTCAGAACAATCAGACTCTTGTAGAACACAATTTTCAATAGATTCAGGCTTACTAGAGTCTCACACAAGCTATACAATTTATACAGTTTCAAATTTAGCAAAACGTAAATAGCTGCTTACACATATCTGGGATTATTAGACTTGATTTTACATTATAGAGCTTTAAAAAAATAACGGCGTCCTGCAAGTATCCTTATGAAATGCCACAAATTCTTTCATAGTCATGCAGTATTTTCAGCATTTAAAAAAGCTCAAACACATTTTTCTAGCAAGAGCATTTAAGAATGCCTTATCTCGTTAAAGTAAGGGATTTTTTTAAACAATGCCTACATTTAACTTACATAATGCACTAGGTTTTCTATAATCATCTAGTAATTCTAACTATTCAGTAACACAGGGGACAAAGCGTGGCTTAGGAACAGCAAGATTTGTATTTTCCAGCAACCCCGTCAAACTCCGGTGAAGTTAATTCATTGCACCGACAAGAAAAGAAACCTTAAAAACAGCCAGGCAAAGTAGTTTAGCGGCTGTATACGGGGCTCTTCTCTTGCTCAAGGCTTCAATAATTTCAACAGGCACTATTTCACAAATAATCTTTCAAACTCCGGACAGCCATGCTGCGACAGGAACCGAAGCAGCACGAGTCGCGGCTGCCTAGTAATGCACAAAAATCCCGACGTACCGGGCGCCGACTGGGAGATGCATTCCTTAACTTTGTTTGCCCGTCTTTAAAAAGGTCAAGGTGGGACGCTGGTTGCCAGACCATCCCTTGGTTTCAGACATTGTCATTAGACAAAAGGTTTACAGATAGCACTGCATTGTGCCCCACCCAGCTGGCTGAGAATTGTCATGTTCTCACTCCATTAGGCTGTAGGGCTGCATTACAATTTTCTAATTAAGCATCCCCTCCGAATCGCATGTCGTACCTTATGAACACACTCTCTTCTTCCCCTCCCCTCCCAAATAATCTTTTGGCAGGTCAGGCACAAGGAGGAAAAACCCTTTGAATGAAACAATGAAGGAACGGGACAGTACTGACCTTTTCCTGTAATAAGGTCTCGCATCTCTCCCTCCCTTGCTGGTTTCTTAAACTAGGAAATTCTTTAAAAAGTATTTCTTTAGAAATTCATTCTTTAAAGGCGAACAATTACCAGAAGAAAAAAAAACCCAACAAACAAGCCAAAACAAACCCCATTCCAAAGCACCCATTCCCCCGCAAAAACAGGCAAGCTTGTATCGGTCAACTATCTTTCCTTAAAATATTTTGAAAACGAGGATTTTCCCCACCGGACACACACACACCTTTTTTTAAAAACACAGCCTGCATCAACCTCACTATCTGCGTATGACACATTACATGTAATGGTTAAAATAAGACAAAGTAAATATTATTGTTTCCTTTCCTTGCACCATACATATGCATTGACATTACTACACAAATGCACAGTGTGAAAAGAATGTTAAAACCTTTTCCAAGGTTATAAGATTTTCAATAAACACATGAATTTAACCACCTAATTCATAAGAATAGTAAATGACACGTTTCTCATGAAAGAACGTCACATTTTTACCTAATCACTATTTATGTGAACGATTTGAGGCAGCTGTGCCTTAACATTAAATACCAAGTACACACTATGAGAAAATACTGAAGACACTGCTAAAGTAGAGAAAATATTTTGTTTTAAAACAATTAAGTAATACCGTGTTCTCCTATGTCTGACTATGTACGCTCAGTTTAATTAAAAAGAACTCACAGCCCTCATTTGTCTGCTAAAACACAAGGCTAAGACTAGCCAACCACAGTATCACCTTAACACAAGTCAAAATGGAGCATCGTTTAGTCTGATGTATAAGAAGGAAAATAATCAGGTAGGACACGATTTTCACTGGAAGGCCCAATTCCCCCCTCCCTTCTATTTCTAAAACCGACCTCATGAGCATTCACCATTTCTGCCCTCCACATCATCTTTTTAAAACCTATTTCACATCTCCAGATAGCCATCAGGCATCTATGCAGTATTAAGACTTGTCAGAAATGTGGACTTCTGTTCAAGGTAAAATGCAGGCATATTAAGAAGTATTGTTACTGCTCACACCAATATTTCCCAGCATGTATTTGACAGGATCCTGTTAACCCACAATTACTTAACCTGTGGTGAAATGCGGCCAACTCTTCCCTTCCGAATGGGCGTTTAATACATACATGTTTCACACTGGTAAGACAATTCATATTCTTATTACATTAAAAACACTATTTTCACATGAAATAAGTTGTATTTGTTACCATACCTTAGTTTTGCTTTGCGGTTTTCATCTGCTCATTGACTGTTGAGTGGTATTAATGAAATCCTCGGGGTACCTACCTTCTGACATTTCAATGGCTCAAGAAAGGCCGTAACTTTGCCACAAATTAATTAAAATATATCTCATTCTTTCACAGGGAATAGGTGCTGGTGATGCGAGCACTGGAAATACAGGCAAATTCTTTCCTAGTTACTATTTTTTTTTTTTTGGGCGGCGGGGGGGTGGTATGAAAAGCCGAATCTCTCCGATATTACCCATGATGCCTCCCAACCAAAAACATCTGCAATATGCTACGCTCCCCGCTTGTCGCAATCAACCCGCCTATTTAAAGAGGGGGGAAGAAACCATTAATCTACCAAAATCCACAGACACAAATTCATAGGAACACCTCTCGTACTTACACGTTGCACTGCGCCGCAGGGAGGAGGGCAGCCGTGGCAGTGCCAACCGTGTTGAAGACCTGCAAGACCCAGGTATTTGCGAAGATGTTATTTGTCAGCTTTGTGACTTTCGACCAGAAAGCACCCCCCGCTCCCCCAGAACTACCCCCGATTTTGCTAACGGTGCTCTGATTTTACATACAGTTTGTCAGAGACAGCTACAGGATAAGGAGGAACGTTCTAGGTATTTAACCTCTCCATGTTACAGCTGTAACACAATAATGTTTAACAAACACCTGAAGTGCATCTGTGTGAAAAACTATTTCCTTGCAGCAAGGGGAAAAGAAAAAAAAAAAGGCAGCAAGCCTTTACCCCACACACTTCACACCTTCAGGAGGCATTAACTCTGGTGAGGACAAATGGTAGGACACGCAAAGCGACATCTGAAATGAAGGTCTCCCCAGACACTCTTTTTCATCCTCTCCCTCCAAGCAGGGCCGCCCCACTCAGCTGATTTTATGTCATTTGTCCAGTTTACTAAGAGAGCAGGAAGACCCCGTCCCGGCTGCGTAACGCATGCCGGCGCCTACGCTGCCCGGGGA
>NW_010522189.1:0-9771 GCF_000687285.1 Phaethon lepturus
CTCTATCCTGGCTGAAACCAGGACATTAATACAACACCATCTTCATAATCTGAACTAGGTCACATGGGCAAGATTTCTTCAGTTATAACCTATGTCCTAGTGGTTTCAGGCAACCATGTCATAGAAACCTCTTTAAGTTCCATCTAGAAAAAAATTAAAATGGATTTCCTTTCCCCATGATTGGAGTGCTGTTTAAAAACTCACTCTTCCAGTGCTTAAAAGCTTTCTTTAATTTCCAAACTACACTTATATTTTGCTAATTTATACTTGTGTTTTCTTCCACCAGTATAAACTCAGTTTAGAGAGCTTGGCTTCTGCCCTATTCTGTATACAGTGGTGTATCTTCGCAAGAGGCTTACAAATTTTCCACATCCCGTACCAACTCCAATACAGATTAAGTCTTTTCAGAACATCAGGAATCAGAATTGTACACATAACACACAAGATGTTGCCAGTGTCTTGTATGAAACAAATACTAGTTTTTCTCTCTGAAAAGAAAAAGCCCTGCTTTCTGTGATACACCCTAGGACTGGATTTGTCTTTTTCATAGCCACATTACTTTAGCAGCAGTCAGCAACCAGTTTGCAAGGATGTAATACTTTCAAATTTTTTGCACCTATAACTCTTCAAATTGATAAGTTTACATCTTATATGCAGAAATTCTTATTTTTAATTCTTTTAACTTTATGTCATTATACTTTATCCTACTCTACAACTCCAGTATACCAAGTAAAGACAAAAAAAAAAAATTATTCTTGCACTCTTTGAGCAACCTGGTCTAGAAGAAGGTGATTCTACCCATGGCAGGGGGATTCAAACTAGATGATCTTTAAGGTCCCTTCCAACCCAAACCATTCTATGATTCATCTGACACCCATCAAAACACTCCTCTACTTTGTGTCCTAAATTTCATTAAATCTATTATCTTTTTGTGACATTGTAACTACTGAAAATACCCAAAATTAGTAACAGATGTAATCCACTGCACTAGTGGTGTCTCCTCCAGCTTAATACTCTTCCTAGCAGCACAAGTCACTGTCACTTCATCCCTTCAGCTACTTCCTTTTCCAGTGAATGACTGTACTCTTCATCCACATTTTCTCTAACTCATTATATAATCTTCTACGTGCCAGGAAAATGCTGAAAGGAAGTCCAGATACTCAGTTTCTCCCAAACTAAATTTCTATACAAAATTTACTTTCCCCCATTGAAATAGTTAATAAGTAAACCTAGAATAATCCAGATCAAACTATCTTGGCCCTCATGCAAACTTTCATCTATCTCTTGTTAATGGTAATTTCTTTCAAAATTTGTCCCCATGCTTTGCATACTATTGTGATCAAGCCAGGGCTGGTAATTATTTCTAACTCCAGCATTCGTCTATACTAATCCCAAGAGGCTATCCAATTTAGTTCCAAACATTTTAGAATAATGACTGGAAACAATTTAGAAAGCATTTCATTAATCCATAACTTTTTAATTACCTTTATTAAGATACAAATTATATCTATTATTTCCTTCAACCAGAGAACAAAAACACATTCACAAAATATGTATTAATGTATGTATTCTCAAAGTATCCAAAATGAAGTTCCTTCAGTTTTCTATTAAAGTTCACCGTTTCAGTTATATAATTTTTCTATCCAGAAAAACTATCCATTCCCTGCTTTTTCTGGAACAAGAACATAATTTTTTTAGTATTTCATGTGTCTACTTAATGATTGTAAAAATTTACTTCTTTTTATTTCTTAACATCTATTCACATGTATCACGATGTAAGTAAAAATAATCATGAGACTTGCTTACTATTTACTCCTACATCCACACCTTCATCTTCGCTACCATTTCTGTTAAAATCCTAATTTTATATCTGCATGGATTGCTCCGAACCATTTGGGTGATTTTCTCTTCATATACTCCCTTACAATTTTATATAAATAAGTATGATTTGCTCATCTGATACAATCAGCAGATTATTCTCTAATTAAACATTTTCTTAATGGAATTCATCACCCTTTTCAATTTCTTTGTAAGTACAGATTTATTCAATACTGAAGCCTTCAAATACTATAACTTTGGAACTTTACCACAGAAAGCTCCCTAGCAGGAAGAGAGGGTACTGAGGGACTTTCTTAACTATGTGAAAGCTACAGGGTCACTCATTTCATTCTGTTAGAAAACAAAACCGTAACAAACAAGAACAAACTTAGGAGAAAGATGCAATGTGATTCATCCTTCCTGAAATTTGGTTAGAGAGTTTCTGACACTGAGTGTGGAAGCTTGATGATTTTTCAGACTTACAGAGTTTACAAAGAAGGTAAATTATCAGAAGCTGAGGAATTAAAGCTAGAATCTAAAAGCAAGATTATCAACTTGAGAAGAATCATCTTAGGATTCATTTAGAAGCATTAGCAGACAAGATATTCAAATATCATAATACAGACAAATTCAAAGCAGAGGAAAAACGAACCTTAAAGGATCCAGGTGTTATTTTTGAAGTTCTAGTGTGTATTCTGAAATGCTCAGCTGACCAACACAGAGACTTTTTTCAGTTTAACTGCATAAAATTTTATAGCTGAAAACAACTTTGAAGAATTTTGAAGTGAAAACACATTCAGAAAGGAAGGCAGAGGAAGAAATAGACAAATATTGAGAATGTCCAGTAAAAAACCTTATTGTGCCAAATTTCTTCTTCTTTTAGGAAGTCAGTACTTACAGTTTGTTTGCAGCTTCAGATAGAGGTAATTGCTCTGCATAACTGATTTTATCCTACAGTCATAGGTAGTGATTAATGATGCAACCAAAATAAAGTCAACAACAAAAGATGAACATTTGTAGATTATTATAAACTGTGACCTGATTGACAGCTCCAGGGTTGCTGTATTTGCAAACCAAGTAGCAGCAATAAATTCCCTAAAATGATTGATGATCAGTGAAGACATGACAGAAGTCACCAAACCAAGGTTGCCACTGCTTTTCTGAAGTTCTTAAGAAGGTGTATAGCAGACAAACTAAAGCTGAGAGAACAGTAAGTGTAATTTCTTTACAAGTCTAAGTTCAGTCAGAACTGTAGGGAAGTAACTAAGGAATGCATGCACTTCTTTTCTTTCCTGCAAGCCTCCTCCTCCACAAACAGTTGTTACCCAGGATAAGAATCTTGGTACCACTACTAAACAAGGTCTTAATTCTTTCACCCCAACAGAATTTCTAATATTACTTTATACTTCATTATATACCTTTACATTATCTCCTTGCTGTTCAAAACAGCAAACATTATCTAGGTCTTCATCCAACTACATCCAGATTAATGTATTTTTCTCATTGGTACTGATACCTCTCCATGCTTCTGTCATTTACACTCAACAGAAAGCAATAAATATATACTCCTAGTTTTATATCTTTGTAACCTCAGCTCTTTGAACACCTCTGTAGGCTCTTGATGACACAAGCAAGATCATTTTGTGGTATTTAAGGTTCTTCACTAAATTACTCATTATCTAGCTTCTTTAAAAAATTACTAACATTGACAGGGACATATTCTTTAACATTTCTCCCATCCTGCATTGACCACAAGTACTCTCTCCTTTACAAATACCTGAGATTTTCTTCAGCTGACACCAAACTGACTACATCTTTCTACCTACTTATCTTACTCCCTTTCAAAGTTCCATCATAGCAACTGGAAACCAATGTTTCAATGACCACGACTAAGTATTACTGTGTTAAAAATGCTTTAGTATCTCCTCATTCTCTTCTGTGTATCCCTTTGGTTGTTACCTAGATTGCCCTTCCTTCAGACATGAACTCTCTTTGTACTTTAGTATTTATGTAGCATCTTGTATAGTGACCTCAATTACTGACATAGTCTATCAGCCCATCACTGTTATTGTCAGTTTAAACAAAACAAACAAAAAAATCCTTAAAACTTTCTGGATTTTTTTATCCACCACAGGTCTAAATATCCTCTATAAAGAAAATGCTTATGAAGTTTCGTATCATTCAATCAGGAGATGTTGCCACAAATGTTTCCTCAAAAAAAAAAATCTGTTCATAGCAAATACAAGTATTCGATTCAAAGTATTTTACAAAGTAAAAAGAGAGAGAAGATTGATCCAAAATGATATTAGAAAAATAAGACAAGACAATTGCTAGCTATTTGTTTTTCATGATCAAATAAATACTTCACTACTAAAAGTTCATGTGATGGCTTATTTCATTCAACACCTCACATTAGATGAAGTTCTTTGGTTTTAGTATACCACATGGTCATACCGGAGCAAGTGCAGCAAAGGTTGAAAAACACGATCATGGGATTGGAGAATGTGCACGTGAGGAGAGGTTGCGTGAGCTGGGATTGTTCAGCCAGGAGAAGAAAAAGCTCAGGCAGGGTATATATCCTATATATCCTATGTCAATATTTATATATATCAATATATAAAAATACCTAATGGGTGGAAGTAAAGAAGACAGAGCAAGTCTTGTCAGTGGTGCCCAGTGACAGTTCAAGAGGCAATTAATAGAGACAACAGAGCACTGAAGGGGCTAGCAGGACCCCTCTTGGTCATTTACCAAAGGTCTTGGGAGTCTGGGGAGGTCCCTGCTGACTGGAAGCTTGCTAATGTTATTCCAGTTTACAAGAAGGGCATGAGGGAAGACCCAGAGAACTACCGGCCTGTTAGTCTAACCTCAGTTCCTGGAAAAATTATGGAGAAGATTATACTGGTACTATTGAAAGGCATTTAAAGAATAATGCAATCATCAGGCACAGTCAAGATGGGTTCACAAAGGGAATGTCCTGTTTAACTTATTTGATATCCTTCTATGATAAGGTCACCTGCCTAGTAGATGAAGGGAAGGCAGTGACTGTAGCTTTTCTGGATTTTAGTAAGGCTTTTGATACTGTTCCCCACAGAATCCTTCTGGACAAGTTGTCCAACTGTGGGATGAGCGGGTTCACAGTGTGCTGGGTGAAAAACTGGCTGAAGGGCAGAGCTCAAAGGATTGTAGTGAATGGGGCTACATCTGGCTGGCAACTGGTCACCACGGGTGTTCCTCAGGGCTCAATTCTAGGGCCACTTTTTGTTCAATATATTTAGCAATGATCTGGATGCAGGAGTTGAATGCACTATTAGTTGCTGATGATACCAAACTAGGAAGTGATGTTGACTCTCTTGATCGAAATGAGGCCTCGCAGAGGGATCTAGACAGATTGGAGCATTGGGCAACGATTAATGGGATGAAATTTAACAAGTTGAAATGTCAGATTCTGCACCTAGGACACAGTAACACTGGGCACAAGGGTAAATTGGGAGAGGAGCAGGTGGCTAGCAGCCCTGTAGAAAGGGATCTGGGGCTGCTGGTTGACAGCAGGCTTAATATGAGTTAGCAGTGTGCCCTGGCAGCCAAGAGGGCAAACAACATCCTAAGGTGCATCAAACACGGTGTAACCAGCCTGTCAAAAGAGGCAATTATCGCGCTGTATTCAGCGTTGGTGCATCCTCACCTTTAACACAGTGTGCATTTCTGGAGCCCACAATTTAAGAAGGAGGGGCGACCTCATTGCTCTCTACAGCTTCCTGAGGAAGAGATATGGAGAGGAAGGTGCTGGTCTCTTCTCCCTGGGATCCAGTGATAGGACACGTGGGAATGGCTCAAAGCTGCACCAGGGGAGGTTTAGACTGGACATTAGGACGCATTCTTTACCAAGAGGGTGGTCAAACACTGGAACAGGTCTCCTAGAGAGGTGGTCGATGCCCCAAGTCTCTCAGTGTTTAAGAGGCATTTGGACAATGCTCTTAATACCATGCTTAAACTTTTGGTCATCCCTGAATTGGCCAGGCAGTTGGACTAGATGATCATTGTAGGTCCCTTCCAATTGAAATATTCTATTCTATTCAATAGGCATAAAATGAAACATGAAATTCTATTTAAGCCTAAGAATATATTTTTTGAGGGTGGTCAAATACTGGAACAGGTTGGGCAGGCTAGTGAAGTCTCCACCCCTGGAGACTGGACACAGACCTGAGCAATCTGTTCCAGTTGATCCTACTCTGAGCAGTGGGGTTGGACTAGAAGATCTCCAGAGATACTTTCCAAAGTCAGCTATTCTGTGATTCCGTGAAATAACAGAATTCGTCAGGAATTTAATTTAATTAGCATTTTTTACAGTTTTTGGCGTGAAAAAAAAAAAATAATTTATACAATATATAACGGGTAAAACTACAATGTGTATTATCTTCCACCTAAAGAGTAGTCAGTTTTTAAATATCGTAACTTCATAACACACTTGAAGAACAGCTTACCCTCTCCATGACAGCAGGAAATAAACACAACTGCATCTTGGGCTTGGAGGTTACCAAGTAATTCCACTAGTCCAGCATCCAGTGAAATTAATATCTGTTTAAAAGAAAAAGGAAGGTTCATTACTTTCACATTCAAAAGTGTTTCACAGTCTATAAGAACATATTCCTTTTGATTTGCCCTTGTATCATAACATTGAGAAAGAACTTAATTCTTCATCTTAAAATACCACATTTTCTACTTTCTACTTTTTATTTAACTAATTACAGATTTTCCACAAAGATCAATTACTTACTTAACCAGAATATTTTTAACTACCACCTCTCATTATACCTAGATTAGATACAATGTGATCTAGCAATCAAACAATTAAACCAAATAATATTTTACTGTCTGTATTGATTGCATATCAAAACTTGATGTGTTTTGATATCAGTCTCACCAGGGCCGTTTCCCTTGCTAGTATTTGCCAACCCCAAAATGATGTTTGAAGTTGAACTCATTAATATTTACAGATACTATCAAA
Source organism: Phaethon lepturus (assembly GCF_000687285.1). NCBI lineage: Eukaryota > Metazoa > Chordata > Aves > Phaethontiformes > Phaethontidae > Phaethon > Phaethon lepturus. The sequence continues at coordinate 6,827 of NW_010522189.1, forward strand.
TTTGCAAGTGCAAGATGTTATAAATTTTGAATGCAAGATATAAATCTGCATAATCAATTAGAGTAATTCAGACATTTAGCAGTTTTGTCAAATAATTGTTTCTCCATTTCTAAGCATTACTCCCTGTTCTAAACACCAGTCAAAACTTTGAAACTGGAAAAAAAAAAAACAAGGATGGAATATTTATTTTTAATACTATTTTTTAGAAAATGAATACAAGAGTATTCATGTATATTTTTTTTCATGTACATTATGGTTTATAAAAAGTGTAAGTATGTCAAGGAAGCTTTGCAAAGAAAATTAATTTTCTTTTAATCACAATATTTGAAGTCACTAGAATAACCACTTAATGCGACTGGAGAAACCACAAATCTGGAGACACAAAGAAAACAGAATTCAAGTAAATAGAATAACCCTTGAAAAGAGTTTCCTAAGTAAAAGAATAAAACTTTCAAAATTACAAGAAAATTCCTGCTATCTTGCAAAAGCCATAAGCTCTCTTCATAACTTCTTAACCTAAAAACATAATTCAGCTCTCATAAAAAAATTATTCTTTGTTCATTTATTAGAGACAACTTATGTCTAATTCCAAGCACTGTCTTTTGTGAATTCTAGTAATAACTTTAGATGTATATAGCTTCATACATTGTAGAAATGCCCTCCATTCTTTTTGATAGACAATATTAAGGGGGCAGGAAGCATTCTGCTTGCTTGTTCACAATCATTTTATGCTTTGTTAAGATGACTGGGTCAGGTAAGGCCTCCCGGAGAAAAAAAGACAATCTGCATTCCTTGGAGATATCCTGACTATGCTCAGGTCCAAGGGGTTCAAGAAACTGTACAGTATGGCAGTCAAGAAAATTCCAGTACAGAAGCTTGCAGCCCAAGCAAAGAAATTGCAGTAAGGAGCAGGAAGCAGGCTACCTGACCTTACACACGATAGGAAAAATTTCCAGCAGATCAAAGGGCACTGTACAGTTCACAGCTTAAAGTCACTGAATTAATTGTAACAAAGTAGAAGGAACAGTATACTCACAATGACAATGTGGGCAAGGAGAAAGTGGTTAAAAAAATTTTTGTTTTTCTTCTGTCTTCGCTATTCACTGAATTTGCAATATGTAAAATGTTAATTATCTCAACTGTTATTCTAATAAAACTTGGCACTTTTTTAATTAAAAAGCATTTGGTCTCCTTTGAGGAGCTAATTATAAGGAGAATGCCTAGGCAGAACCACATCAAAATTATGGCCAACTCAGGGTCCGATGTCCCTGTAGTTATTAAATCTATTTCTGTTTAAAAAAAAAAAAAGCAATGGAGAACAAAGTTAAGTATTACTACTAATCCGAATTCAACTACATACCTCCTGGTCAGAGATCAGAAAAAAAAATTAAGTAATTTTAATATCACAGACTAAACATTCTCGAAAATTATGCTATATGAACACCTAGTGGTTCAGTTATCACAATGACCGTGGTTCAGAGAGATCCATACCCACAGCCTTTGGGTTTTTTAAGCTGAAGGTATACGCAGAACACTGACCTTGGAAAGATTTAACAGTAGTTAAGAACTAATCAGAAGAACATTTTTAAACTAGATAAAAGACTTGCATCAACAATAAAAACAAATACTGTTTGAAAATACTAAGCACTCCTTTCTTTTAGACACATGAATAAATACAAGTGCTTGCAATTTTTGTTAACATACTACATTTGAAAGCTTAAAAAAAGATACAGTAATTTCTAAATTTTTTTACAATTGATGCAATTTAAATAAAAACAGGGAATTGTACCTTAGAAGGAAGAGAGCAGCTTACTTGTCAATTATATACAAGATTCTCTGTCAAACACATAGACAAAAAGTAACTGCCAATTTTTTTCTTTTAGAAAGGTAAAAGAGTCGATCGGAGAAACAATACACTCGTCCATGGAAACGATATATATGGACTCATTTTAATAAGCAATGGATAAAGCAGTCTTCAGTTTCACAGTCCTTTTTAATTATTAAGGTAATACATTAACCAGAAACACAGCAAAGAAAGAAGTTACTTTTTGTTTTATCTGAATTAATCAAATGTCTTTGCACAATAAAAATTATCTTATATAACTGTCCTGTTCGTTTGCTGAGAGGTTTATTTATTCTTGTTTGCTTACTGTATCAACTCCACACAACCCTAATCTAATATAGCCACAGTCAAGAATGAATAATAAAAATTCAGACATCAACTCTAACATCAGGCATGATCTTCCTCCAGAGTAATAAGTTAATAATATACTGATAGTCCTTGCAGAAACCTCATTACAAAAGAAAATAGGAAGAGTGAGAATCTGTGGAAGCAATATAGCTAAAGAAGAGACTATGGCAGTTAGCAAGACATAACTTACGTTAACAAAGGATTTCTGACATGGAATTGCTTCTAACACTTGCAAACAAAGGCATAACAAAATCCCAGAATTAGGAGTTTAACCTAGATAAATTCAGCTCATGAGGAAGGGGAAAGGAGTTCCTAAACCTGTAAGCGTATAATAGCTAAAGGAATCAGCCACTGAAACAGATGATTTAATGAGGTAATGGACTCTTGCTTGCTCATTGCATTTAAACTGAAGCACCAAAAATGCTTACAAAAAATACATAGTAGTTCAATCAAGAACTTGAAAAGAATTAGATTTTCTGCTCTGTGTTAGTCAGATGAGAGTTGAATAGAAGTGGCCCATCCCTTCTTAACAGAAATTATCATGTTCCTAACAGAGCACAGAACTCAATACCCCTAATTCTGTCAAATACTCTGGACATCAGTAAACTTCTAGAATAAAGAAGGCCAATCCTTTTTAGCCCATCAAGCTACATATCAAAATCTTAACACTGTCAACACCCACATAGCATGGCATATATACTGAAAAGATAGCACACAGAAGATTCCCTGAACAAGGGTTGGTGAAACACCCTGC
>NW_010522189.1:9802-15733 GCF_000687285.1 Phaethon lepturus
TCTACCAATAGCTGGGGTTTTCTATTAACCAATAGCTCCTGTGTCAGCATGACCTACTGCTGGTCACATGATATGATTCTGAAATATGAGTTGCATTTAAACTGCATGTAAGCTACAGATTTGCCATTGCTTCTCTAGAAGAACAGATCCCAAGGCACCCTAGCATGACCTAGTTAAAATGTATTCAAACATGCTTACTGATCTTGCTAATCTTTCAGACCACCTTCTAGGCACAATGGCCAAACTTTTGATTTTTTTTCCTCCAAAAGCCACAAAAAGACTGATTTTAAAAATAAGATAGGGCTCTCCAAATTTTATTGGACATTCCCCTTTAAATAAAGCTGAACTTCTCATTAGGAGCTTAAAGAAGAAACCAGCTCATTTTCTAACATCACTTAGAATACACAACAGTAAGGTAACATCATTCATACTGCATGTGGTTCCACAGCCAAGAAATTCACCAAGTAATGAAACATCTCCCCACGACCACACCCAAGATGTTACTTTGTTCCATAGTTTTGCATTAGAATCCAAATTTATCAGAATCAGACACATAAATGTTTTGCTTTGTTTCAGTGCTTTTCTGGGACCAAAGTACAGCTGCCTTTTCTGCTTGGGAGAAGTGCACCTTCTTATCAGTAGCGTAATCTAGATATATGATCTAGATACCTTGGGGAAGGAACAGAGTGGGACAAAAAAGATGAACAGCCTTTAGCTAATATTTGATCTTTCCATTTTTGTTCATGCTGAAGCTCTCCACTAAATGTTCCCTTCCACCAGCCTCCCCATGTCATTCCCTAATGGCTACAAACATCAGAAGCAAGATCAGAGGTAAGATCTTTCTTATTTTGGCTGGCATCAAAGCAACATGCAAAATCTAATAATCAAGAAACTTAACATCAGCCTGTTCACAACTCTGCTGGATGTTTATAAATCAAGATGAAAAACAGGCATATGAGAGAGCTGCTGAGTTTGTAATAGTTATGCAAAAATTCATGACACTTGGCAGCAGTAAGAAAATGGGAGCGCTCGTTGCAACCAGGAGGTTTTGCAAACTCAAAGCGTAGTCAAGGCTATACAGTGTTCAGAAGCTGGAAAAAAGGAGAGTTACAGAACTGAGATAAAAGCTTTCCCTGTTACACATGGGAGGCTTGGAGACTGGGTGGTTTGACAACCCAGTAACAGAAATGCCAGAATGCAATTTTGAGTGGGCCACATCAGGGAAAGAATGTCTGAAGTTATCATTATCTAAATAATCAGACTTGCTTGATATCACCATTTTTTAACTTAAATTGAACAGTGTCTTCTGTAGTAGGAAAAAATTTGTTGAAGATTGTAAATACTAACATTGCCATATGAGAAAGAAGGATTTGCCTTATGTTTAATTCCATTGTGCTACAATATATGTATCTTAATCTATAAAAATTCCCCATTTTCTCTATTCACTCTTCTATTTTCATAGATAAAATACGTTTACTTTAGGACACTGAACTTTATACCCTACAAAGCACAATAAAGAGACCTGATCTAGAATTAATGAGCTAATTCAAGTATGGGAAGCAATCTATGTGCATTAGCATATAGGTTCATGCTGTCTAATTTACACTGGTTTACAGCTTTCATAGAGCTTCATGCCACCAAAACTTGATTGCTTCCTGCATCTGATTTTCACCGTCACCATGGCTCAAGTGCACTGCTGATCTAAGATCTGTTCTTTTATTTAGAAGTGAAGGAACTGAAAAACTCCAAGTACTTTGTACAACAGTAAGGCGATGAATAAAAAAGGACTGTGAAAGTTGGAAGTCAAAACCTCACATAAAGCTGTCAACCGTTTCTCCTCTCAAAATTGGTGTGACATATTATTAAGGGAAAACAGCAGGTGAGTTTAAAACTTAATGAGATTAAAACAACTTTGAAGGTATTAGCTTTTTGGTTAACTCCTTTTATGTCAAGTATTAAGATTACACTGTTAATCATAATTCCCATTTTTATTTATAACATAACTACCACTAATTAATACATTTGCTGTCAAACCATGGTGAGTGTTAGAAACTATCAGCCTTAACTGGTGAGCTATTTTCTTTAATATGCAAGAATGGGGAGAGAGGGTATTTATGTGTGTATATATCTACAATTTTATCAATAGAAACAAAAGTTGTTTGAATTTCTTTTTACAAAGAATATTTTATTTTATAAAATGAACATTCTAAAAGTAAGACCAATTAATTTGTCACATAAAGTTTGTAATTATTAAAACAATATAAATACTGTATTGTAAAAAATTACTTAAAAGTTAAATTTGCATATTTTCTCACATGTAATTCTAGTGAAATCCCATTCAAGTATTTCAGACTAGTAACAAGGAACATAATGCAGAGTTTGAAATATCCTTTTTAGAAAGGTCAAGTATTAGGAAAAACCTACAATCATGTGCTTTTCTTACGGTTTCCTATGCAAGCCTACAATACTATCTACAAAGAAAGCCATTAAATTCATAGAATCACTGCATGTAAACTCATTATTTGGAAGAAAAGCAGTATTTTAATTTGTGGTAAACACTTTGTAATAAGGATGTGACTATACCATGGCCAGCTGCCCCGATGTTTAGCAGTCCCCCGGAACATCTCACAATTCCTTGAATTTGCAAGTTACACTTCTTACATCTACTCTCCTTTACACCAGTTACCAATCTTCCTGTTCCTACTTTCAGTGTCGGGGTTTTTAGCCCTTCCCTTCAACTTCCTTTATTTCTGAATAGTTCAACCTAACTTTAGCAACCATATCAAGAAAAAATAAAAGATGCCTGTTATTCTCAATGCTGGTATTTGAAAGAGCTCTCCATGGTTCTGAGCAGCGCACTGCAGGAGTCCCCTGCTCTGGGAACTCTTTTGTTGAAGAGTTTGGCTAAGGCCACAGATAATAAATCCAGTGCTAGTCTGATGGATTCTTGTTTCAGCACAGTGAGACTCAGGACAGAACAACCTAGAATGGTAAAGGGGACTCCGGATGGCATTAGAGTTCAGTTCCACAGAAAGGGAGAAGGATAAAGGATCTAGATCTCCTGAAGTTATTCCAAAAAATTTAAAAGGCAACAATGAAACAAGAAAACAATACAAATCAGTCTACTACCCCCATTTCAATATTACAAACTTACAATTAAAACAAATGGTAGCAGAAGCTAAGTGGAGGGCAGGGACTTCCCCTAATGCCCCAAACATTATATACATTATTATCTACCTTGAGGTGTTCAGAAGTGAAGTACTGTTTTCTGAAGTTGGTTTTGCTAAAATCAGAAGATTTTAGACAGAGCAGGACACTGAACAGACTTTTAAAGACATTTAGCAACTTCGTCTCTGCACTCATAGGTCAAGGAGCAATGAGAAGAAAGAAAATTTTGAGACAGAAATGATCCCATAAATCTGATAGCAGATGACACCAACATGATTCTTACATGGAGATTAACCTTTTGGTGACAGGGATTAGATAGGGATAGAAGGCAGCAGGTTATAACAGTGAGGTATTAAAATATCACTCACATAACAAGCTGTTTAACGCTAGTGAAGGCCCTATGGTGACATGTCTGCTGAGTGCAGAGACAGAGGATTTTATAAAAAAACTAGACAGTCTTTTAGGAAACGTTGGGAAGGAGCTGGTGACTTAAAGTTCACAGCCACTGCCAAAAACAACACAGGAAGTAGCAGAAAAAACGTCTTTGCAGTACAACTTAAATTGCTTTATAAAAGATTATAATGACCTGAGTTTTGCTCCCTGTGACACACATAAACCAAGCAGAGAGGTGGTGATGAAGCTTAATTGGAAGATACTCAATTGGTAGGCTACAGAATTTTTGAGAAGCAAATTCTTACATGCATAAAAGCTATAGCAAAACCTCTTAAAAGCACAATAGAACTAAAAGACTCGACAGATATTCCGTAGGGCCAAATGATGTTTGAGTTGTAACAGCACAATTTAAGCACAGGACCACAGCAGGAAAGCTAAATTAAGTACATGCATTAGCAGATAATAGGAAAGAACTTAAATTGATCCCTACATTGAAAACTTTCTTCACAAAGAAAACAACAGAAGAATTCTTGCAGCTTGAAATGTCAGTAAAATGACCAATAACAAATCATCAGGACCAAACTGTGAAGACTGTATCCACACACCTATCCTCATGTAACTCAGGTAAGGAACACAAAACTATTAAGAGTTTCACAGTATCTTGTCACTTAAGATTCTGTAACAAGGGAACAGAACATGATCATCAGTTTTTCAAAAAGTTTCTAAGGAGGACCTGAGAAACAACAGATCAGTAAACACAACTTCTGCATCAGGTGAGTAAGAGGAAACTACAATACACATCAGAAATGGTAGGCACATGGATAAACACCAGATACTGGGAAATAATCAGCATTGGTTTTTTGAGGGAAGTCATGCCTCAGAAGGTGACTAAGTTCTATGAACAATCAAATTAGCATGAAATTAAGGGAGACCTGGTTCATGTCATATATTTGGATTTTCAGAAGGCACTATTAAATTGTGAAATTCACTGTAATTACAATGTGTTTGCGTTTTAAAAATCGGATATGTTAAAATATAGACTTAAATATTCTTGCTAGAAAAAATCCAGACACGGATATTATACTGCACCTGTCTTAGACTGACCCAGGTTCTGGCAGCTCAGAAAGTAAGCTAGAAGGATCATGACTGCTGGGTTCCACTTCTTCCACAGATGACTGCTACTGACATTTGAGAAGGACAGGAAAGCTTTTCAGACAAAAGCTCAGATCAAATTAGTTTTACAACTGACTGTTTCTCTCTGGATCTTACGTAGCCATGGTCATTGCTGAAAATCTATTCAGTAAGTGAAGAACAAAAGTGAAGGAAATTGCAACAAAATACAGCAAATCAACAATGCCACAGAATTCAGCCCATTCTGACAGAGCTTTGATACAGTTCTTAGAGTCTTCAAGATACCAGTTACCACGATCATGAACTTCTGAAGCACCAAAGTTATGGAGACTGTTTTTGTTGTAACAATTTCAAAAGTAATTATAATTGGCTGATATATATTGTATGTGTGTGCATTTGGAAGTAGGCAGCATGAGTAGAATTCTGCAGATATACAACAAACCCACACTGCTGGAGAATTTAAGGCTGCCTTTTGCAAAACTAAGTCTTACTGTGTCAGTGCTAATAGAGAATAAAAGTTAGTAGAGAAATAAATTTTAAGATCACGTCCTCTGACACTCTCCTTTTTATGAAAAGCAGCAGCAAAACATAGAAAGAAAGAAGCCACAATGTGTGCCCAGTCATGTGAAACCAGAGAAAGATGAGGGGTATCATACAGCCTAAGCATTTCTATGGAAGAAATGTTATGAAAGTTGTTTGGATGGTAAAATAAAACACGAACATAACTTTTTACCTGTAATTTATATAATGGCTTATTTATAAGTATTGGGGTTTACAGGAAAAAAAAACTCTTACAAGACACATTTTTGTCTGATAACTTTGTTCTTATGAGAGCGCTAGCCATTTCTCTTAACAAATTGATTGAAAAATCCCAGTAATTAGTTTTCTAAGTGCAGTAATTATTATGCTCTTCTATGAAATAAGAGGGCATTATTAGGACACAAACAGTTAAGGGCTCCAAAAAGCAGGCTATCCAGAAAACAAGACCAAAGAAAATTTGTAATTGTCTCCAACCAGTATAGTTCCCCCGAAAATTACATCCTTTGAAACACAGAAGCAATCCGAGAACATTAAGTACTACAGAAAAAATACTGACATTATAATATATACTGAATGTTTGAAACATCACTACTTCTTCCTAAACAATTCCTATGGTTGGTTTTAAAATGTCCTTTCTGCAGGCATGCAGTCCGTTGCCGACGAATCAAATATTTCACAGAAATCACAGAAACACTAGGT
>NW_010522190.1:0-2568 GCF_000687285.1 Phaethon lepturus
CATGCCAAGTGTCCAGTCTGTTCCTCCTGACTCACCTGCATTTTGCCTGACTGCTCCTCCTTCTTCTTATCCCCACTGGCTGCAATTGTTGCAAAGTACTGGATGACACGCTTTGTGTTCACAGTCTTCCCTGCACCGGATTCTCCACTGTCAAAGCAAAGAGAGAAGCAGAGAGCGTGTGGTCAGGCAGGAGGTCCCCTGGTACCCGGCAGTCGGGCAGGGACCTGAGCAGGGAGGGTACATACGTGATCAGGATCGACTGGTTCTCGCGATCTGTGAAAGAGGCAGAGGCAAAGGTGATGTTAGTGGCATTCTTGAGTAAGATAGATCACAATGTGTGTGACAAATACATGCAGTGCTTTTAATGAGCCTATGTGTTATATGGCTGAATCTATCAAAGTTTGAATTTATTCAACGGTTTTTTCACCTCTGAGTATTCATTTAAGCTCCCTTTTCTGTCATTGAAAATGGACATCTCTTCTTAATTTAACCTGTTTCTCATATCAATCTCTGCTGGCAAATAATAGCAATGTAAGAATGGCTGTTCCTTTCATATTATTTCAAGAAGCCTGGAGGATTATTTTCCTCAGAGAAGTCTGTTATAGACATTAGAAGGTTTTGGTATGACAGAAATTCCTGTAAAATCCTCAGATATTAATATCAAATTTCTTGTTTGCCTTTTTAAGGTCTGTGCTGGTTTTGTTTTGGATAGAATTAGTTTTATTCATAGTAGCTGGTACGGGAATATGTTTCTGATTTGTGCTGAAAACAGTGCTGATAATAGATGTTTTCGTTATTGCTGAGCAATGCTTACACAGAGTCAAGGCCTTTTCTGCTTCTCACCCCACCCCACCACCAATTAGTATGGGGGTGCACAAACAGTTGGGAGGGGACACAGCTGGAACAGCTGACCCAAACTGGCCAAAGGGATATTCCATACCATAGGACATCATTCTTAGTATATAAAGCTGGGCTGAAGAAGAAGGAAGGGGTGGGGGGACAGAGTTATGGCACCTGTCTTCCCAAGTAACCATTATGTGTGATGAACCCCTGTTTCCTTGGAGATGGCTGAACACCTGCCTGCAAATGGGAAGTGGTGAATGAATTCCTTGCTCTGCTTTACTTGCATGTGCAGCTTTTGCTTTATCTGTTAAACTGTCTTTCTCTCAACCCATGAGTTTTCTCACTTTTACTCTTCTGATTCTCTCCCCCTTCCCACCGGGGGGGAGTGAGGGAGAGGCTGCGTGGGGCTTAGTTGCCGGTTGGGTTAAACCACAACAAGGTCCCAGCAAGTATAACTAACTGCTTATACATCAGTGACTCCTCAAACAATTTAAGAATCTGAGATCAGTTTATACCTGTTTCCCTTTAAGAAAATACACTTCGTGAAGTCTGATTAATTAGGTTTCATCTCTAAGTAGCACGGGGTTGTAGCCACTAGCGCTATGGGCCAAACGAATTCTGATCTCCCCCCTACTTAACTCATTTGTAGCAGTGTAGAGATTTAATAAATGTTGGAAATGTCTAAACAAGATTTTTTTTTTTCTCCTTTGCTTAGTTTGCTTTTTCACCACTGAATTCAAAGGAACGAATTCTTTCTGAGGTTGTTTTTTTGTTGTTTTGTTTTTTTGATCAGATTGTTTCTGTTCATTTTTTGTTTATTTCTGTCTTTACAAGTCTGTTTTTAAAGGCACTAACTAAGACAATGAAGAAATAACATAGCAAATGTGAAAAAATATGCTAAACTGCTTGTTACTCCTGAACATGTTCCGGTGTTAAAAGTGGATGTGGAAAAGGAGAAAAAAACATTCAAATTATAATTCTATTTTTATTCAATATTCAGGGACTTTTTTTAACAGCCAACATTATTATTCTATGATGTTCAGTAATGCCCTTGTGGAATCATGAAACAACTGTAGATGTATGACTATCAAGTCATTGATTCCCTTCTGCATATTGCAGTTTTGGTGCACATATTTTCATTCCTTTCTGGTCAAATAAATTCCATGCCTAAGAAGCAAATCCATTATACAGGAGTATTAACTAACAGCTAATTTGAAATGAAGGCATCTATCATTGTTTCCAGAGGTTGAAGCTTCTCTGGGATTTTGGCTCTTGTTCCATCCCAGTAAATTGTAAATATCAGACAAACGCTTGAAAACAGATAATTTGCTTTTTCAAACAATGTCTTTATAAAGCCAGAACTGCTAGAAATTAACCTTTTTCAGAGTTCTTTTAATATTTTCTGTCACCTTTTGAGTAAATCAGATCTCAATAATAGGTAGCGGAGAATTTTTGTTCTACCTCACTTAATTCATCCTATTAATTATTCCTAACTGTAGCGTTTTCAGTGCTTTTGTCTGCATGCTATCAATTAGTGTTTTAAAAATCAATAGGACAGAATTGTGTCTCATGCATATCAGCAACTGTTAAAATAAGGTAATTAAAGGGTCATGCTGAGGTTTACATCTCCACACACACAAATATTTAAAAAAAAAACCCCAAATGTTATATTGCCATGAAGAAGTTGCCATTGTCTCACCAGTCAGCATGAACTGATAGGCGTTG
>NW_010522191.1:0-4753 GCF_000687285.1 Phaethon lepturus
GGGGCTGCGCGCCCGCGCGGGGCGGAGGGCACACGCCGGGAGGGAGCGAGAGAACAGGGGCAAGGGACCATCTGACAGCGGGCGAAGGCATACGGGGGAGGGACTGAAGGGGGGCAAGCGGGGAAATTGCAAGCGCTCGTTCAACAGGGCTGCGCGGTCTTAAGGAACGAAATCAAAGCGAGCACTTTTTCCCACTTGAAAGAAATTATGATTAAGAAGTCAGGCAGACCTCTGCTTTATGAGATAGCGAGAGGCTGGTTAAAATTACAGATGGTGTAGTTTGTCGTTGTTTGCTCTCCACACCCCAAATTGAGATGGCTGGCTCACGGCTAGGGTGGCATAAAGCTAGATAAAGAAAATGTGACCCCACTGTCCTGGGTGAAATATGGCTTATACATTGTCAGCAGCTCTCAGGGAGAAGAAAATAATTGTCAGTGCATGCTTTGACAAAACCAGAGCTGCAAAGCAGGAGTTGAAATATGTGGTTTTTGTTTTGGAGTTTTTTTTCTGGAACTGTGTATATTCTTCCAACTCCTGCCAGCCTGACAAGAAAAATACCAACATTTGGACTGAAATATCTCTCCTTCCGATTCAATTTTTATTAAATGCAAGGCCATTTCAACCCAGATGTTTGACTGAAAGGTGTAGATAGTTTTGGTGGGAATTTTAAAAATACACACAGACAGTTACACTATATAAACAAGTAGCAGATCTATTTGCCTTCAGTTGTTGAATGAACTAGACAACAAGATGTGTAAAGTTCAAAAGTTTCTTCTCCAGAAGTGCAGATGACAAATCCATTTAAAATGTATCTGATAAAAGTAATATTTTTATTAGTTGAAAATGTTATTTTAAGAAATTGTAAAACTACATTTTAAGGTCTTTGCTCAAAGTTCTTCTGTAGACAGTTTTGTGTCAGAATATCATCCAAATTGTAAATAACTCAGAGGTAAAATTTCAAATAACTGAACATTAGTGAACTATCTTGTAGCCACTCTAGGAGCATATAGGACCATAATATTTACATTTTGCACTGTACTGCTGTGTTAGAAACTGATCTTGAGATGGAACTTTAAGGTCAGTTTATGGAATGTGTAACGTGGGTACCTTTCATTGCCATCCAGATACAAAAGAAAAAAAGATAACATGGTTTTTTAAAAAGTATTTGTATTTCTTAAAAAAAACCCTAGTGGAAAGAGATAAATTCTAACTAAATTTTCAAGATTTCTTAGCTAAAAGCCAAGACAATTCTTTATCTAAAAGAAAGTTTAAAGTCCATAGATAATTTGAACTATTTTGAAATCAATATAAAATTTAAATGATACATGATCAACCTTATTCCTGAGAATTTTGTGGAGTTTTCTAAGGTTTTTTAAAAAATATATATTCTGGGCATATAAGGCATACCTACCTTAAAAACCAAACTGTCTTATGTCCAAGTCCCTGTAAATGCTAATAGATAAGAACATTCTTTCTGCTTGTAGAGACTTTTGTCAGAGTTATGGAAATATATTGGGAAAATTCCTTGCAAGCAAAAATGTGAAATGAAAACTATTTAAATGAGTTTTCAGCATATTCATTTCTAGTGAGAACTTGTTTATGAAAGACAAAATCTTGTCAGTAAGCTGTATGACCTTGAAATCCTCTTCCACTATATTTGCTCAGGAAACAGAAGGCATAAGCTGGATAGAGATACCCAATTAAAGCTTAGTACAGTTATTTTTGCTCAAGTATCTTCACACTCTTAACAAGTTATTTTTAATTTATGACTGGGATGACTAATTCTATTTCCATTATTTGCAGAATCTGTATCTCTATAGTGAATCATGTATCAAAAGTGCTACGAGATGACAAATCAGTGAAAAACATTCTGCTTCAGCCTGAAGTTTCCCCTATGTTTATTGGAATGCATGTTGGAATAGAAACGAGGCAGTGCCAAGTAATCAATGAAGTAAGAGAGAGGCATGAAAAATCAATGAGCTGAGTAGAAGGAAAAGGACCACTGGGAGCCCAAACGATGAAGACAAAGTAAGGAATGAGAGCGGGGTCTCTTTGGGATTTCTGCTGCGGGGTTAGAAACCAGGATGATAGGATGAACGTGCAAGCTGTGGTGTTGTGTGGTCGTTCTACCTGAAAAGGTGTAAAAGACCAGACAGAGCCAGACTCCTCCCAGAGGTGCACATTAAAAGGGTAAGGGGAAACAGTCCCAAGCTAGAGCAAGAGAAATGCAGAATGGATGTAAGGAAAACATTTTCCACGATGAGAGTAGTTCAAATCTGAAACGGGCCCAGAAAGGTTGTCAAAGATCCAAATCTGAAGATTTTCAAAACCTATCAACCTGATCTGACTTCAGAACATTAAAAGTCTCAATCAGAAGGGTGGAGTAGAGATCTCCATGGGGTCCTTTAAACCCAAATCTTCCTGTGATTCTCCGGGCGAGTGTAATGGATTAGTGAATAGAGACATTACTTACGCTTTATATGCATGTAGTAATAGCATATACAGTGTGAATGAGGGAGAAAATTTTTAATGAAATAACTTCACTTCTCCATATAAAAACAATTTCCTTTGCCTAGGGAAACTTCCTTCCCTTCTTAACCTGGAGGTTTGTGCAACTCACTTGCAACAACTTGCTAAGGTGTGTGAGCAGTAACCATGACTAAGAGAGCAAATGCCTACAGGACTGTCCTCCTAAAAGGTGATGCACACAAATGAAAAAAACTGGGAGCTTCTGTGGCCTACATCGCAGTTTGTGCCTTTAGAAAGGCACTATTTTAAGATCTGAAACAGGCTGAGATAAAAAGTCTTCTGTTATTATACCCAGTTGCATATCATGCCTGGGTTTGAGACCAAACTTCTACCCTAATTTTTCTGCTTCAAACACTACAAAATCCCACAAACTTGACCTGCACTGCCCCACAGTGCTGCAGACCCTCCACAGTAGAGGCAAAATCTTGTGGTGAGTCAGAACAGAGGTGTGCTTGCAAAAGGTGCAAGTCTGGCAATTCAGCTGCTGGGCACCTCCTCAGCGCATGACGTCCCGAGGGGGAGATCACACATCCCCACAAGAAAGGACGGATGAGCACCGTTTTGGACTGCCGGGTAATTTGGGCAGTGGCAAGACATGGGGTTCCCAGGAGGCATGTTCTATCAGATCTGCATCGCAGCCAAGTGGCCCCGCAGGCTGGCCATCCCTGGTTCTCGCGGATGACGCAGTGAGCGTTGAACAGTGCTGCCGCCAGCGGGGCTGCCTGCGGCTGAGGCTCCGCGGGACTGGGATGGTAGCAAAGGGGAACGTTCCTCTTCTCAAAAGGTTCTGCTGCACGATGAAAGCTGCAGCATTGAAGAAGCCTCTGTTTATACCTTGCTGAGTCTCATTCATGTGAGGAAGGGTTTATTGGTTATTTTCTTGGACTGCTGGTCTTGCTGAACTGCAGCGCAAGAAATTAGCATAAACTGGAAGACTGCCCCAAGTTTCCTGAATTTGTCTTCTGTAGAGGAAGCTTAGAGCTTGATCTTGTAAAATGCTTTCTATAAACATTTTTATGAACTTATCACATTGAAAAGTACGTTCCCCTTTGTAGGGGGAAAAAAATCAACGTTTCCCATACAAACTGCTCGGTACTTTTACAGATCCCCCAAAATGCAAGATGAAAAAAATAATGTAAGATGAAAAAAATAATGTTATCTTTCCTTTTCTCCATTTTCCTTTTTTTGTCAGGAAACAGAAAAAAGAAAACAAAAGGGCAGAGAAAAAAAAGTAGATAAAAACATTGGGTTTAGCTTTCAACTAGCTCTGACCTCTAAGAGATTACCTGTGTGAATAGGAAATAATCCTAAGAGAAAAAAGTTTTCTGTATAATTTTCCTAGTTTGCCATGATTATGGGACCACAGTTTTACATATTATCTGAATAGTCTATGTTAATCTAATTATTTTACAAAAAGCCGAACCTTGTTTCTTTTTTTTTTTTTGTCCCCAGGCTTTTT
This sequence comes from Phaethon lepturus, assembly GCF_000687285.1. Lineage (NCBI taxonomy): Eukaryota > Metazoa > Chordata > Aves > Phaethontiformes > Phaethontidae > Phaethon > Phaethon lepturus. The sequence continues at coordinate 3,989 of NW_010522191.1, forward strand.
CCTTCAAAGCACCTTAATTTTATAACCTTTCATGTTTACCAAGAAGCCAATGATAACTTTAAAACAGGACCCATTCTGGCTTGCCAGTTTTAAACTAAATAGTGTTGAAAATTCTCCAGTGCAACAATATCTATATATTATGACAATAAAAATGTTTCATTGTCAGTGAGTCTGCATTGAAGATTGCTGAAAAGCGGAAAAAGAAAGCATAAACAACAACTGTAATAAAAATAATTTTTAGAAAGAATTATTCCAAGTATCCTACAATATCCATTTTATGAGGGATTATATACGGTAGCATAGAGAAGGTGCAATGAAACAACTACTTTTTAAATCTTTGAAGAGTTGTGAGTTTCATATGTTAATTTTCTCCTGAGAGAACTTTTGGAAGAAGAACGAGTCAAAACATTCTGGTGACATTTGCACTCTCTTTCAGGTCACAAAGCATAATTCTGTCTTCTCACGGTGATTTATTAATTTAACAAAACACTTTTTGCGTTAATTAAGGTCATTATTATTTTGGGAAATATGCTGTTCTTAGGAGGAAAATTTCGTTCAAGTAAATTGCAATTTGCGCTCCAAACAACTATGCTTCTGAAATTCTGCAGAACTGAACTCTGAACCAAAAAGGTATTAGAAATGAACACACAGGCAAGTAATACAATAATATTTGCAATCTGTAAATAAAACATTAGTCCAATAGATGTTCAAAGTTACCTGTCTTTGGACTTCTAGGCTCTGAGCAACCTGACCTAGTTGAAGCTG
>NW_010522192.1:0-20849 GCF_000687285.1 Phaethon lepturus
GCAGGAAAGCGCCAGGCCCCAGTGGGGTTGGCAGCGAGGAAGGAAGATGGATCTGTTTCGCTAAGGGTGTTGGCTTTTTGGCAGTGGGGGCTTATTGTAAGTGCTGATTCCCCTGGCATGTCGTGGTGATTATCAAGGGTCAACTGTGATTTTTCTCAATATTTCCACCTCTGTTTTAAACCGAGGTTTGAAAGTGTGGTGGTAACTAGCCTCTTATATATAGCTTACTATGAGGAACAGAAGTTGAGTCATCTCTTTTAACATCCTGCTTTGAGTACTTTGGGAGTAGCTTTGCTGTGAGCCTGGCCTCTGACAAAGCGGAGGAGAAGAGCTAGAAATAGCTGCTCACAAGTTGTCCAAGTCTGACATCCTTGCCCCTGGAAGTCAGATTGGTGAACGTCCAGAGTGCTTAGCATGCCACCCAGGAGGTGACGCCTTTTCATCCTTTGGATAGAGACGTTGAACTAGAAACTTTAGGCAGGGGAAAGATCTAGCTGGTTAGTCCAACCAAGTTAGGGGGTAGGTCCTTCTCTTGGTCCTTCTCTCCATTTTTGGTTTCAAAGTCTGGGGATGATGTTGTGATATGTAGCCATTCCTTGGAGGTACCTTCTAGGAATGGCCAGTTAGGAAGAAACATAGCTGGAGAGACTTCTTTTAGGCTTCTGGTATGTTTGTAGTATATTTTCTGGGAATGTTTGAAATTATCAAAACATTTAGAAGGACAGGATATGGGATGCTGAAGTTGTAACTGGGCAGGGTGGGGGGGAAGGACAATTCTCAACCCATTGAAGCTTAGCACTCTTTGTCTGCATTACATCTTGCTATGGTACTGTGTGGGCAGGAATTGGCAATCTGTGACCCTGGGCAATTTCGTCATTTTTAATTCTGTTGAGTGTTGCCCTGACATATACCAGCCAGAGCTTTTGGGACAAGCATAGCACTACTTTGATTTTTCTCTTCCCTTCTTTATGGCTCTGTGCAAGAGGATGAAATGTCCAGCAGTTTGGGAGGAGCTGGCTCCTTTAAGGAGCCTACAACACGTTGGGTACTGGCCATCAGAGTTTATTTTTGTAGGGGTCCCGCATGTAGGTCTGGTACTTGCCACCTTCAGAATGTGCCCCTGGATCATCTGTTCCTTTTGATCTCGTGAGTCAGCGAGCGCCCGGAGAGGCAAGGGAAGGCATGGAGTCATCAAACGCTGATGTTGGCGGGTATTTGCTTGAGTCAGTGTAGTCTATCGATACACATTGCCTTAGTTTCCAACTGAAGTGTGTTTTTTGTGGTAGAGCTATATGCGGACGGTAGGAGAAAATAAGCAGCTTATCCGATGGTGGATTATTTCATTTAGGGAATCTCTTTGTACTGACGCCAGGGGAAGAGGATTAGGGGTGACCTGTAATGTGTATGGTAAGGAAAAGCTCCAGAGATTGCTACAGCTGCTCTGGCTGCTCTCGGATGCTGAGCCTTTCTCACTGGCATGGTCCCCTCCTATTTTGCTGTCACATGATATTGATGTATTTCATAGCAAATAGCAGTCGCACCTGACTTTATGCGGCCATTAGTGCTGATCAAGGGCTGGAGGCCTGGCATTCTTTTTAGGTGGGGTTTCTCTTTTGTTGCTAGTTTTCTTTATAAAATTAGCTGTGCTTATTTTTTTTCCTTAAGCCAACCTGAGCCGCCTGACTTTTCCCAAATTAAACTGAAAGCACTGGTTCATAAATACCCTGCTTATTCTGCTCAGGGAAGGAGAATTGGCTAGGGAGTGTGCATTGACTTAGCTACTACTAATTTTCAGTGCTCTACTTTTTTTTTACTTCTTTTAAGTACAGGATGAGTAATGGGGTCTGACTTAAGAAATTGTCTGGGTGGCCTGATTTGTCTTCAGGCTTAATGTCTAACTTTGACTTGTATTCAAAGTTCAAGTTGAAGTCCATAGTTGAATATTACAAAGACGTTTTCCAGGAACTGAAGTCTAGTGGCTGAGATGATGACAGGAGATTGTAGTGCTTCGATTTGATTATCTGTGAACAGAATATGCTTAGTGAAGAGTTTTTCCTGGGTTTTAGTTCTTGTTCGTCCTATTACATTTAACTGCCTGTTATTCATGCAGACTTTTCTGAAGGGGCAAATTGAGTGTTATCTCTACAAAAAGGGCAGATAAGCTGTGTTCATTGTAGGAGTTGATTCATAAGAAATGTAAATCAGTGTGGATAGTCACAGCTGATGCAACCAGTTCTATGGAAGCCAGTGAAGCTGCACCAGTTTATGTCAGTGGCGAATCCCTCCCCCTGACCCGTGCCACTCTCCTGTACCACTGGGCAAGGTGGGCTTGTCTGCTCCTTCTACAGTGCCTGGCCATCTCTGCAGAAAGCCAGATAAACTTCTCCAGAGCGCCCGTCAGTACTACCCGATCCAGAGGCAGCGTCAGGCAAGGAGTTAGATGCTTTATTGTAAGCGTGTGCCTACATAGCAAAGAGCAGCAAGGCAGCCCTTTCAGCCGTTTTCCAGAGAGGCATATTTTCAGGGAGGACTGATGAGAAGCATTAGCTGTCCACTGCAGGGCCCTGCCCTTGTGCGAGGTGGAGAACATGAGCTGTTCTCATGCGAGATGGGAATGAAGACAGGCGTTCCTGACCTTGTCGCTTGGTTGTGCACTCCTTTACATCTGTTATTTAGTCCGTGGTCATTTTCTCAATGTTTCGGATGATATAAGGAGGCTACTGTTTTTATTCATAAAGCAGTGGTTGAAAAAAACAACCACCTTATTTTTCTCCTCTTCTGACTCCCACCCCTTCTCTCTCACACGCCCCTAGCAGCCATCAGCCTTCATTTTGTGTGGCCTGGAGTTGCAGTTACTGAATGCAGTGTGAGATGACACAGCTGAAAGTTCCCAGCCGTAGTCTAGTGCTGAAGTATTAGTCAGCACGGCATGAAGATTCACTTCTTTCCAGGTAGCTTTCACCCATAGTAATGTTTCTTGCTTCTAGAATGACTAGGACAACAGGGGTAACATCTGGCCTTGATTGCATGGTGTCCTAATTTCCTACCTAGCACACAATATTGCTTCTTGATGCACAAATACAAACTTCTGGACTTCACTTCCTTTGCCAACAACAGTCTAAGAAGCCTCATTTTTGCAGTGTTTCTTGGTATCTTTAATTTATAATGTTTGACCTTAATGACTGTGACTGGAATTTAAGCTTTTATCTTCTCTTGAGAGCACATATTTGATGCAGAAGTAATGTCTAAAATGCTATAATCTACAGTAGTGGTGGTGTGATTTGAGGTTTGTGCTGCAGATAGGAAATACCAGACAGCTATTTACAAATATCAGAAAAGCTTTTTTGATTTTTTTTTTTTGAGCTTAAGTTGAGGGAGCTGTCTGGGGTGATCTGGTTGGTGAAATTTGCTCATAGCTTGACTCTCTTTTGCTTTAGAGAATGTTTTTTTGTTTGCAGAATTTGGCCCTTAGCAATGGCCCTTGGGTACTCTGCTCTCTGGAGCAACTGCTGGCTTCTGATTCCTAGCCTGAGATGGTGGCCTTTGGGCTGCACTTCTAGCAGAGTCATCAAGTGTGCTTAAAATAATGAATCAGTCCATGAAACCGTCAGTCATGTGCATGCAGAAAGGGACAGCAGGACGTTGTAAGGGTTCTTTTTCCCTACTTGATACCCTGGCATTGGAAACTGCCCCGCTGTTTTTTTGCTGCCTTTGTATGAATGTTGAATTTGTACAAATGAAAAATGAAGAGGCAAGGAAAGGGAAGAAAGCTGTCTGAGCTTATCTGTGCAAAACTTACAGGTGCCTTCTTGTACGAGACTAAAGAAACACTTTGTTGTCTAGCTGGTGGTGTCCCGCAGCCCTTAATTTGTAAGCAGTTCAGGGTACAGCAAGGGTCCCACAGAAACGGTCTTTCAATGCTGGTGGCAGAACTGAGCCCGGCGGTTAGAGCTGGTGTGACATGGCAGGGAGGGAGAGATCACCCAGCGAAGCTGAGGGGGGAATGTTTACACAAACCAAGGCTCCAGGGAGTGTGAGAAGTGCTGCAGCCTTTCTGTTTTCTGCAAGGCTAGATAAATAACAGTGAACATGACGTTTTTAGTGGATGAAAGCCCTGGAGTTAAGGCAGATCAAAAGCTATTTTGCAGGCCCTTCTGCCGGCCTGCTAACCTTTGCGTGGTAAGGTGAGTCACCTTTCATCAGGAAGGCTGCAGTGAAGCAAAGGCTGGGGCGATAATCCCCGATGAAAAGTCCTTCATGACTTTCGGAACTTTGCGGCTGCTGGGCTGAGCAAAGTGGGTGGAGTTTTCCCTTTAAATAGCTGTGCCCGAGAGACTGTTGCTGCTGTTGTGGTGACACTTGGGTGTTGCTAAGGCTTTAGGAAGTCGGCGCTGACATATCTGTATTGGTGGTATGCTCTGCATGCACCGAAGAAAAATGGATCACACCACCACAGTCCTGGTCTCTTCAAAGGATGCGGGCGTGGGTCAGAGACTTCAGGTGGCAGAGAACAAAATTCTTGGCCAAAAAAGTGTGTTCAACGTGCCTGGGGGTTTTTCATGTCCTTACTGCTGTTCCCAAGTTAGGAGGATTATGAGAGGGTAGGAGCAGTAGCGCTGCAGTGTCACCTGCCTCTCTGTATCTGTGCTCGCCTGTTGTCCTCAGACTGACCTTGAAACTCCCCAGTTAAAGAAAGTCCTGTAACTGAGACCTGTGCAGGCTTCTGGGCGTGTTGGGGTGAGGGGGTAGATCTGGGAGAGACATGTCCAACTAGCATTCCGTTCTCTTTCTGTGTGCATCCACAACTCGTCTTTTCCAATGATTTCCTCTGTTGAAGAGAGAGCCCCACAGTGCTGCAGCCCTGACTTCCATGGCTTTGCACTTCAGAAGACTTTGAAGGCTGTTGCTTTGCAGTGCTTTTTCCAGCTTGCTTAGCAACTTTAGGCAAATCCCCTTTTCTGTATGAAGTTTCATCATTAGTTAAGTGAGGGTAACTCTCATCCTGCTGGGGGGGGGCAGGGGGAAGGGTGTGTTGCAAGGCCCACTTTGTATTTGTAAACTGCTTTTGCTCTCCTTGGAGAGCCTTCATTATGTGAGAGTCTGCATGATTAACAACCCCTGGCTGTCAACGAATGCTCTCAAAGCGTGGCGTACCTAGAGCTGTGTAGTTTGAGAAGGTTGCAAAGAGGCACAAAATTGTCAGCACTTTTTAGATTGCATTTGACAATAGTCTGCTCAAGTAGTATGTTCCATCCTGTATGCAAATTGAACTTTGTCAAATTGTCTTACCACAAGATATCTGTATTTGATACTATATTTCTTTCTCACAGATTCTGCCTGGCTTGTTCATTGGCAACTTTAAAGGTAAGATTAGTTTTATCATTATCTCTAGGATTACTTAGCAGGGGTCTTAAGGTGGTGTTTCACAGGCCTACGGAATTCACTGACATCTCTGCAGCTTCTTTAACCCCATCTTGCTTCATTTCTGGATTCAGTTGCTAGCACTTAAAGAAGAACTCGTTTGCTCTCTCATCCCTGTGCTGTGCTGCAAGTACTTTAAGAAAAGAAAAATGAATGCCATCTCCTCGGAGCATGCTTCAGCTGGAATTCCTAAACATTGGCCTGCCTTAAACAATTCTTGTGCTTGGCAGGCAAGCCTGTGAGCCAGGCAGATTCTTTGTAAGGCTTATTTCAAGCCCTCCTTATAAGTAAAGGCTTAGTATGCCTCCCGCTCATTGCTTTCATTATTTTGGTTATTTATAACAACTGCTAAAGAGTTCTGTTATCACTGCTTGCAAGACTGATAGGTCTGTAGATTGCTGTCTGAACACTGATACTCGTGCTTGTCCGTGTCACAGATGTAAGATTCTCTGGATTTTTTTTTTTTTCCTTTTTGCATGAGGTTTATTTTTTTGTATACAGAAAGCTAGAACCACATTTAGAAAACACGGGAAACTTTATGTAGACATCCAAATAAATGACCTGTTCTCAAAGCACTCTGTTAGCAGCAGTTCCAGCTGAGTGTCCCTAATCAGAAGTAAACTGGTTGTGCCTGTACAGTTGTTTTGATACATGTAGACCTTATATTTCCTATGCTTGGGTACAACAGCAAAGCAGGACTCATAGGGGCCTTCCTGTCTGTCCTGTCCTTCCTGATCTGTCTGATATCACTGCTGGTCTGTTAAGGTTGGACAACGTTTGTGTTAGATTTAGATGTGCTGCACCTCCTCTCTGCCTCATGCCCACCCTTCCTTCCCTGCCTCACCATCCCAAAACCTGTGAGCTCAGTAGGTTTTTTTGCCCAATCTACCTGCCTCTGGACCTGCTGACCCGTGTTGCTGGTCCAGTGCTCGCTGCCCCTTGGGAAGCGGAGCTGACCACCTTGAGAGGCAGCCCAGAGGTACATGTGAAGTTAAAAGCTGCCTTTTGCCACACTGGGGTGCAAACAGAAATACAACAGCTAGTATGTGTGAGAGACTTAATCATGCCATGGTAAGGAAAATGAGAGGATGGAGGTGCGTTTATACTGGTGGAAGTAGGTAGTAAAAGGAGAAAAAAGAAAGCAAGCAGGAAAGTAGGATAGTTTTTAAAACACTTTGGGTGGACCACTGCGTGGGCCGGTGACAAAACCAACTTCCTCTTTTTGTTTTTGGGTTTTTTTTTTCTTTTTCTTTCCTGTCAAGAAATTTAGGAGAGGGGCGGGATGGGAAGATGTTGGTAGTGGAGTCCTTTAGGTTTCAAGCTGCCTGGCAGGGTGGGCAGGATGGGCCCAGGGAACATGGCGCTCAGTCTGTCCCTCTCGCTGTGGCCGTCCTGCAAGTAGGCCCTTGACAATCCGCCCAGGGGAGCGAAACTCAGCCAGAGCATCTGTTTCTTGGTGCAGTTCTGTTTTCAGCTGATGAACAGTTTGACCGGCTGAGGGGAGTTGGCCAAGGTTGCGGAGTGAGTCAGCATCTCTGCCGAGGCCAGGGCCTGCGACCCTCTCGCTCGTGCTGCTCTGGCCGCTCAGCCTTCCAAATGGTCCTTCAATGGCATGTCAGGTCACTTCTGCGCAGAGGCGTGTGGATGAAGGTGGTGCGAGTGGGCAGTGTTTCTGGGGGTCTAGCTGAAAAAAAGCAGAGGCTGAAATGCTTCAGCTACCTCCATAAAAGAGGGTAAGGATGGGTTGGCTTTAATCTCAGTGTCTGTGTTAATGGAGCCTAATTTTGTTTAAATTGATAAAAACCACCAACAAAATGTTAGTTTATTGCTATGACCTTTGCTCACATTTCATTTAATCATCATGTTCTACTATCTGTTGTTATAGTCTCAAATTAGCTACCGTACCTGGAGAGGAAGAGAGAAGATTGTTGTTACAGTACCTCAGTAATACAAAAGCAAACGTTTATAATTCTATCTTATTCTGCATCCCCTGCTGTTAAACACCCCCCCTTGCCCTGCTACTTAAGAGCAATTGCATCGAGCTCTCTGTGCAGTGAAGTCATCCCATTTAGGAACAGGCTGTTGGTTGATCACCAGTGTATTTTTCTGGAGGAGCTTGATTACCATGTTCCTGGGGCATGTTCTGATTTGTGGCACACTTTCAAAAAGTGACTAATGAATTTTGAGACTGCCATAAAGGGGATCGTTGACTGAAAAATATTCAGCAGTGTGTACAGTTGGGATTGGTTAGAGTATCCTGATTTGGGCAGCTGAAATGTCTAGATACTTTTAAAGACATGGGTCTACAAAATTATTTCCTGTAATGCACTTTTGAGCAGTCTCCTATTTCTTCAGTTTGAGACTGATAGCTTGAATTGAATAAAGTTGCATCTTGTCGGTAAGAGGGGTAACACTGAATCCCCGGCGTTGTGCATCTCACTTGGGCAGAGGGCTCGAGGCATCGTGGCACCCACTGGGTCTCGGTGCAGGAGGTAGAGAGGAGGGAGCTTCTCCAGAAGGTCAGAGGAATCTCTCTGAATTGCTCTGACCTGCCCTCTGGAGGATAGCCTCCCCTCCTTTCTCCAGTGACTCTTCAGGGAGCCTGGGCAGGCAGGGTTTCCATAGCTAGGTCAAAATACTGTTCTACGCACACTCCTGTCTCCCTGCTGCATGGGAAACCTCTGGGGACATGGACAGACTGGGAAGAGACACAGTTGTTCCTGATGGGTGCCTGGCTACTGGGTGAAAGCAGGATGTTAAAGATGTTAAACACTGTAATCTTGGAGGGCCGTTCTCTGGAGAAGGCATTCAGCAATTGTTCCGATTGGGGAATTATTATTAAATATTTAGCAATATTTCTACTTTATGTATAGGGTTTCTTACTGTCCTTTTAGGCCTAATCAACTTAAAAACAATCCATGACAGCTGAAGTGCAAAATCCTCTGCATTTGGCTGGGAGATAAACTGAGGTGCAAGAAAAACTTGTGAAATAAATCTGTGGCAGAAATGGAAGTTGAGCTTGCTGCTTCTGCTTCTGCAGCTGCTCTGCAAACCTTTAGGCATATAGAATGTGAGGGGCTTTTGTAACCACTTTAGGGTCTTTAGGATAGAAAGTTATGTGTAGTCCTAATTACAGAAAGCACTGAACTACATGCTGAACCTCCCGCTGCTCTAAGTCCACAGGACTTGAGTATGTCTCTGGAAAACTTTCCTGAAAAAGCATACATCTCGGCATGTGCTTAAGTGCTTGTTATCTTATAAGTGTGATTCTGCTCATCAATAGCACATTGAAGTTGTGGTGTGTTCCTGAGAGAGTGTATTTGAGATTGCACAGCTAGAGGGCAGAAAGATTCAAGAAGAACCACAGATGTCCATACAAAATACTGAGTTTGGTCTGAAAGCCCAGAAGGAAACAGAGCTCTTGAGCTTCTTCAGTGAAAGTTAAGGAGTTACTTCTTTGCCAGTGGGAGGATGGGGGGCTAAGAGAGAAAAACGAGGGAAGAGAAAGAAGTTAACTCTTCTTCCTGCCTTTAGTTTGGGGGAAATTTTGGTTTGTTCCAGTTGTACCTTACAGGTGAAATTCAGTGCTCTCAAAAGACAAAGGATTTATTGCGGGATTGCATGCCTGCATGTCTTCTGCCCTGGAAACCTGATGTCCCTTGGAAGGCACCTGTGCTCACAATAAAAATAGGTGCTTTGTTGCTTAAGAGACTGGGCTTTTTAGCCTGTTTCTCAGCACAAATAGAAAAAATACCATTCCTTCTGATATGAGGTTCTAAATGTTTGGTGCCAGACTGAAAGGTGTAGCAGTAGCGAGTACCAGAGACTCAAGAATGTTTCTACCTTGAATATTAAAGAGCTTGTGTCCTTCCTTGCTTGTAATCATATTTGGAAGATTCCAGTTTTTCCAATGGAATATTTGGGGGCTTTTTGATTTGGAGGGGAAAGCCACAATGTGAGGTTTAATTCCCCCCAAAGAGTCCAGTGTTGCTGTGGATGAGCTGGAGAGTCTTGGGAAAGTTTCTGCCCTTCCTGTTACTAAGTGTATAAAAAGGCAGTGCCCACCAAGTGGTTCTGCTGTGTTTCTAGGTCTAGTTAATTCCTGTTATCAGCTGATTAATTTTTTTGGGGAAAAGTTACCTTTTCTAAGGCTTGCTTTCAGGTAATTAAAACTGGAGAAGGTGAAGATACCATTCCCTTTTTCAGGTTCATCTTTTGAAGGAAGACATTTTGTAGGTATTCTCACGAAACAGAGTACTGGACCCTTTTCCCCACCTTTCTCACTCCCCAAAAAGGTCCTCTGAGAGCCTGGGGCAAAATATGTATTAGAACATGGTGTGAAGTGGGGACAGGAGATGTGGAGTTTTTGTTCGTGTGCTTAGTTTCTGTGTGTGTCTCTAAGTGCGGATCACTGGACTCTGGAACAAAGCTCTGCTGATGAGAAACCATTCTCAGTAATAGCTCGTAGTGCTCTGAACCAATGGAGAGGAGGTTCTCCTCTAGGTGTCTATCTCTAGTTCTGTCCAAAGCAGAAAATAAAGTGTAGACAAAAAGTTGTTTTATTAAAAAAAAAAAAAAAAAGAAAAAATCTGGTGATGATGAAACTGTAGTCTTTATACATCTGCAGGTTTAGACTTAATACTGTTGTACTTACTGGGCTGACTTGCCTTCTCTAAGGACTCACCTTGTTTTTGTATACATAACCTAAAATTTTATGCTGAAAACTTAATACTTACTAGCTTTTTGGACTAACAACAAAGTCAGAAATGTGGGCTTTGGAGAAGGAAGAAGAGAGGATGTCTTTAGTTTGGGATAGCTGGCTAATGGGAGGAAATGTGACCAAATGAAAATAAACTTAATCTCACTTACTTTGTGGAGATGTTTAATCTTCAAAATTCACAGGTGAGTTGCAGTTAAATGTTGCAGATCCAGGCCCTTATCGCTGTAATGCCTGCCCCCCCAACCCCATTCCTGACAGGATGCCTTTTTATTACGTTGTTAGCAGTAGAGGTGGAAAAGACTCCACGGCTGTTTCTTCCCATCTAACTTCACAAAGCAAGACATCTTGATTCCTGGCATGGTTTAGCCCCAGCCGGCAACTGAGCACCAGGCAGCTGCTCACGCACTCCCCCACGGTGGGACAGGGGAGAGAATGAGAAGAGTAAAAGTGAGGAAACTCATGGTTTGAGGTAAAGACAGTTTAATAAGTAAAGCAAAAGCCGCGCACGCAAGCAAAGCAAAACAAGGAATTTGTTCACCACTCCCCATGGGCAGGCAGGTGTTCAGCCATCTCCAGGGAAGCAGGGCTCCATCACGTGTAATGGTTTCTTGGGAAGACAGACGCCATAACTCCAAACGTCCTTCCACCCCTTCCTTCTTTGTCCCAGCTTTATATACCGAGCATGATGTCATATGGTATAGAATATCCCTTTGGCCAGCCTGGGTCAGCTGTCCTGGCTGTGTCCCCTCCCAGCTCCCCATGCACCCCCAGCCTTCTCACTGGCAGCTCAGCACGATAAGCTGGACTGTCCTTGACTGCTTAGCAACAGCTCAGAACATCAGCATGTTATCAACATTTTCTCATCCCAAATCCAAAACACAGCCTCACACTAGCTTCTGTGAAGAAAATTAACTCCATCCTGGCTGGAACCAGGACAATTCCTCACCTTGCATCTCTGTGGAGGTTCTAGAATACTAAAGTAGGAGAAGATGGTTGTACGTGTGTTTGAGGCTTCATCACCCTAGTTTTGGAGTCCTTCAGTCATTGATGTGTCTTAATTGGAGTGGTTGGACCAGTATTGTCTCCCTTTTGCATATGGGGGATGGAAGCACAGTATGCTAGGTGATTTGCTCCCCAGCCACACAGTAGGGCTTCCCAGAGCTGCAAGGAAACAAATTCTGATGCCCCCCCAGCGCCGGTCCTGTTTTGATGACTTTGCCATTGCTTTTGCAGTTAAATGTTTGCAGCTCTCTGCATATGAGTAGAGGTTAAACTAGGAGTCAGAGGATGAAATTGAGGGAAGAGAAGCTAAATATGGGTGTGTGAGGGATCCAGTGTGAATTGTGCTCTTTTGTGTGAGGAGAGAGATTCCTGAAGGCTTTACTCAAAAGTCCATGTCAGCCGAGAAGCGTTACGCTGTATGAAACAGAATATTGGGTAACTTACTGTGAAGAAGCAAGTGCCCTACATTTGAGACACCCTTTAGGAATGCACAACATGGACTCTGATAGGCTTCTTTCATCTTTACATTTGGAAATAGGGTGTTTCACGCTGTGATTTCAAAATGTGAGCCTGAAAACACAACATGTCGTTGTACAGCAGTGTGCTACAGAAAAGAAGTTAGAATTGCTGTGGTAATGGTTATTCTTCTGTCTTTTGCTGGTCCTTTACATAACCCCTGAATTTTTTCGGTAATTTATTGTATGACACTGTGACTGACAAAGTAGCTCATTTGTACTGCTGTTAAAATAGTTTTGTCAGTAGTATCTGTAGAGACTTGTGGCAGGTGCCAGGGAAACCAGGGGAATTTCCCCTTTGTAAACTGTTTAAAGTTTAGATCCAGATAATGCAGTCATTGGCTGGGAAGCTTTTTCTCCTCTGCTTTTGTACTTTGAATGGTTGTTTCCTAAGTATATTGAAGACCTGCTGGTTACTCTGGGATGTAGGTGTAGGATAGACATTTCCAGCTTGTTTCTAGGAATGTTTGAAATCTCACTGTTTGACTGTATACTTTTAATTTGTTGTAATTCCTTTAGCCTAAGTCCTTGATTAACTGAAGAACTGTCCGTCTGAGTTGTACTGTGTCCATTAGGTCTTTCAGACTGGTTCAAAGCAGTCAACATTTAATTTGGATCATATCTCCTTTAAAGCTGTTTGCCTTGTGTGGCAAGCCATCTCTTAACCATGTGGGTCATACTGATAGTTAGAGGTTGGGGTCTCATTGTGCTAGGTTTGCATTAAGACCGTGAGTTCCAGCCAGGAGGCTCTGAAATCTGCTCTTAGCCTTTGGAGATCACAAAGCAGTGATTTTTAGGGACACTTAAGCTGGCTTCTGGGCTTCCAAACTCTTGCCTGCTTAGGCTCTCTGAGGAATCAGAACTGTCCTATAAACTGTTAATAAATCTGAAGGTCAGGTGGATTAGAAGACCTCTCCTGGCAAACATTAGCTTTTCTTCTTTGAAATGCTAACTCGAGAGATTTTTAGGAAATTTGTGAAGCTAGACCTTAAATCTGTTTCAGATGGAATTTGTGTTAATTCTCTCCTGAAGGATTAGGCATCTGTGTTGATGGTGCAGGCTTGACCAGTAACAAGTGAAATCAATGCAGTTTTGAGTCTTCTCTCCATTTTATTTTCCTTAGAGAAGCTTTCATAATTGGATTAGGTTTAAATTTTATTGCCTGTTATTGTGCTCATGTGGATCTTCTCTATGGGGCAGTATAATTAAATGTCCAATTCCTCTTTGTGATGTAGAAAAGGCATTGAAACTTTATAGTAGAGTGGAATAAGATGAAGCAAGAGATGCTAATTGAACTCTTGCACGTACATAAAGAATCTACAGGTGATGCTATTGTTATTTTTGTACCTAGAGAGAGCCGGTTTGAAACCTTTGTGGTCAGTGCTTTTTTTTGTGTGCAACCAGGCTAATGTGAACAAATTGTATGGGCAGATTTGGAAGGCAGGTGTTCACATCACAAAACCACTGCTGTATTTGCCATGGTGTGCTGTGCCATTCTCAAACGAAAAGGTCACAAGTAAATGGACGCAAACTAACTTTTACCTGTGTTAGTGGTTCTTTGAGGTAATTTTCTGGCATGCGAATAGTTTAGTGTGGGACAAGTTGCTTGCTGATGACAGATAATCTATTTTACCTTCTTTTTCATAGAAACAAACCTATGCTTTTGCATATCTAGCATCAAATTTTCAGTTGCCCCAGCTTGCTTTCCAGTTTTGAATGTTTGAAAACCCTTGGTTACAGGTCTAGGAACCACCTTTTCACAACTGCATTTCCTTGCTGTAATGTTTTGCTTTCTCATACATTTGTTATCTTTATAATGTCTCTCTTCAGACTTAAAATTATGGTATATATTGGCAAAATGCACATTTTTTCCCTATAAGTCCACGGGACTAGTTCTCATTTTGACTTGCCCGTTAATACCTCAATTCAAGTGATATGGTTGGCTTCATTTCTCAGACCTGGATATCACAAGGTCTATCTCCCAAGTGAAAAATATACCTTCTCAAGGGGGATTTGTGGGTAGAGAGGAGGTAAGCTATTTCTTGTACAGCTCTGACTGCTTGTTCAGATGGCCATCACCTGCACACAGGCATACACAGACTTATATTTCAGATGCAAAATACATGAAACTTCTGACTTAAGAACACATTCCTGAGTCACTTAAGCTTGTTCTTTATATAGTATATAATTTGTTTTGGACTTAGAAGTGTGTCTTCCCGTTACCCGCTCTGATGATGGTGTTCTAGAACAGCTGCATTTGGAGTTTTGTCTTTACTTTATGAAGCTTCAAAAAGAAATCTACCAATGATAAGTGATTTTCAACATGCACCATGGAAAGGGGAGTGGGCTATTTCAAGAGATTAAAGAAATTCTCTTCCTTTTTTCCCTTGACCACAGATGCCCGAGATGTAGAGCAATTGAGTAAGAATAACATTACGCACATTCTTTCAATCCACGACAGTGCCCGCCCTATGCTCGAGGTAAGAGGTGTGGGGGACTCCATGGTAAATCCTTACTTTGCAGGTGACTCTTAGAGTCATCTTGGGGTTAATTTCTTGTTCTGTACAATTGTTGTTTTGAGACTGATTTACTTGTGAAAACGTTTGACAGCTGTAGTTTTGGGATCAAGTCACAGATTTTGTTGTTGCTGCTGTTATACAAGAAATCTAAATGACAAAGGAAGAGACAATTACAGTTTCAATCAATATAACACAATAATGGGATTGTGTTATTTATTTAATAGTAAAGGTAAGTTTCCTTCTGTGTGGAGTTCAAGCATCACATAAACAACATTCCTTCTCCCCACTCCCCACTACTAATCCTCCTTTGTACTTGGGCCTTTTCTTGAACCTTATAGAAGCAGATGGTTGTGCAAGAAGTTTGCAGTCCTTTTCTGTGTAAAATAGCCTTACTTAGGCTTGGGGTGTGGGAGGAACCAGTGCTCCCTCATATAATACATCTAATATAGCAGAGCATCTGTAGGTCTCCAACACTTTAACATGATGTCTTATTCCCCATTTTACTGAAGGGAACTTGATCTGAAGAGCCGAAATGACTTGACTTGCTCTGTCATCTTGAGCAGTGAAAGAGCTGGGATCAGGCTGCACACCTCCTGTGTTGTGCTTTCTTCTTTATGTCAGCTTACCTTGGAAGGAGGGGAGGTTGGCTGGGCTTTGCTGCACCTTAAAATTCTGCTGTTTGATGTATGTTGGGAACTGTTGTCCTCTTAAAGTTGTTCCTTTTCTGCATTCCACTTTTCACGAAATATGGCCAAATAGTCGGTAAGGCAGTTGCTGGTGTTGCCCCTCAGAGGCTGCTGGGAATCTCTGCTTTTCATTCTCTTCATGTAAAAAGCCTCTACTGAATTCAGTCCTTATATTACAGAATTTCCACCTCTCCCAGGCAAGTCAATAGGTTAGCTGAACAAAGGATGTCCCTAGTATGTCATGATGAAAACCAAGATCAAGTTAATGGTGAATTTGGGGTTGGCCTTGAACTGAGAAGTGTGCTGAAGCAGAGCTTTAGCTCTTGACTTTATTGTACTGTCCATTTGACTTCTTTGTGCCTGATGCTTGTTAAGTCTGAAACATACTGAGTTTCAAGAGTGCTCTTAGTGGAAGAGAGAAACAGTTGTACTGAGTAAGGGAGATGTAATATTTCTGCTAGGTTGCTGTTCTCTAAAATTGATAGAAGCTTGCTTTGTTTTATTATCATGATTAGAAAAATAGGAAGACTAATTGTGGCACAGATCAGCTGTGGCGTCAGGCCAGTTTCTGGTGGTGGTGGTAGTTTTGGCAGCCCACAGGCCACCTCCTTGCTTGTGGTGGTGCATCTGTTTGTGGGGCTGCATGGTAAATAGATCTGGGAGCTTTTTTGCGGGTTAAATGTAACCACGTCACCATTTCTTCCTCTAGCTACCCCCACAAAAGACATGAAGGGTTATATTTAGCCAGATCTGTTCCCGATCTGATTTGCAATAGTGTCTCAAAAGTTACAGTGGCATGGGAACAAGTAGTGGCTGATGGAGGATGGACTTGCTTTATTCACCCCTGCATCTAAAAGAATGCTGTTTTCCCAACTGTGCCTTCTATTTTCTCAGCGTGCAATATACTCCTTTATGTGCTGGTGATCTGGAAAACAACTGTTAAAACTTTTCTGCAGTTCCAAAAGTAGTGGAAGGATTGCAAGGTCCATTTGTTTGGGCACTGAGCTGATTAGTAATTACTTTATCATTCGTGGTCTTACTGCATTGCTTGCTTGCAAATAAATGCCTCTGTTTAGGAACAAGGTCTAGAAAACATGCATTAAATTGTGTTACTTCATTTGTTATTTACATCTTTGCCACCTTACAGGTAGGTTTATTTTCAGCTTGTGTATCCACACTGTGCTTGGAACTTGTTCTCAAGTCCACTGAAATGAAATGGGAATGCTTTCCTTATGTGTCCCCCTCTTCTCCTTTCCCCCTGGATTTCACTCTTGGAAAGTGAGGGCTTACATTTGTGTTCAGAAATCGGTCTGATGTTATTCAGACCTTTAAACATGGAATTGCAGTGGTGTGAGAATCTTTTTTTGCCTGAGGTTCCCTGTTTTGTGTGTGTGTTTATGTGAATGTGGATCAACTGTAAAAAGCTGCATTCTCTTGGACTGCAGTAGTTGCATTTGTCTTTTACTGACAATATTTTATCTCAAGTATTTCCTAGTCAACCTATAGGAAATGCTGCAGATATTTCATTAAACAAAGCTTTCTTTGCAAGCTATGGAAGGTAAGTGTTTTTAGATACTGAAAACCCAACAGCGTTGTAGTAACATGTTGTCAAAGAGAATTTGGCCTTTTTTTTTCTGTCTGGAACAAATATGTATGCATACCTTAGCTCTCAAAGAGGTATTTACGAATTACCCACATCTTGCTTGTCAGATTTTGAAGTTTCAGTAATGACTGTTTTGATGCAGTAATACTTCTGATACAGTACTTAAAGCTGGTAGTAGTGGGTAGACAATGAAAATTACTAACTTGGCTTCATTGTCTATACTCAATGATGCAATACTCAAGAAATAAAAGCAAATGTCAGTGTATGTGGTGAACACCAACTTGCTACAAATTGTAAAATTATTTTCCACTTCAGTAGCTTACAACATTGCCCCATTGTTACACACCATTTTTACTTGATTGTGTTTAAAATATTCACAGTGCCTTTTAAAGTGTGCTTTCCTCTGTGCTTAATATACAGCAGTATTTGGATGTATGTTGCTTTAGTTTCTCATAGCTTACCAACTTACTAGAAAATGATTGAAGAGTTTCACAAAAAAATATTTGTTATATTGGTTTAGGTTTCATAGTGTGTGCCTGTTGAGAATTAAAAAAAAAAGAAGAATGTTTTCATACTGAAATTTGGTTTCAGACACTATCTCAATGATCATTTACAAATCACCATGTCTGATTTATGGGGGGCTCATAATTGGCCTTAGGAAGTTATTGCATACTTTCATGCTGGAATAACTGGAAAAAGTAGGTTTAAAAATCAATTGGATTCTAAGACTTTTTATACCTTTAGACATTGGCAGACTGCATTAAATACAAGACATAGAATTGTTTTGTAAGACTTCAAGCTATTTAGACCGACAGGAATTTGCCAAAATCTGTCCTGAACTATATTGCAATATTGCCCCTTAGTTCTTTTTGTATAAACTGTTTCCAGGAAATTTGTCCTCTAATGAAACCAAGCCTGCAATTAATCTATAGTTAAAGAGGCATCCTAAGGCTCATTCCAATGAAATACACCATTCTTACACAGGATCTTAACCACTTAGGTAAGCACTTTGTAATTTAAAGATGCACATTTATAACTCCCATCAGAAAAAACTATAGGTAACTGGTGGCATGTCCAAGAGAAAGTACTGCATGCCATGTGGAACAAGGTTTGTTATTTCAGATGCATAGAATTCACCCCTTGAGTAAGGGTGGTGTCCAACAGCATCATGTGTGTTTCTGCAGAGGCCAAGGGGCAATAGCCCTGGTGAATCAAGTTGGCTCCTTCAGACCACTTTGGACGTCTGCCCGTGGAACACTCACAGATGTTTTATAAATCCACACAAAAGCCATATACAGAGGACAATAATTAGGTTTCTTGCCACCTGCTTTCTAATCTATTTCTCAGTTCAGATTTTAATATCTCTGTTCAGAATGTGAGAGACACTAAAAGGTGGATGAGGAACCAGCTATCTCACAGAGTGTGCTTTAAATAATAGTATATCTGTCAGTGACTTTGGACCTCTTAGTAGAACTCCCTTTTTAAAGCTAGGAAATATAGCCCTTGGGGTTGGAGACCAAAAGGTCTGGCTGTTGTGATATCCATATATCTTAACCAAGCTGGTGCGGTCAGTCAGAACCCACAGAGAATGTAGAAGCATGTTTAACTAATCCTGAGCAATTGTTCCCCCTGTTGCTTCAAAGGACACCAGCAAGGTCTTACTTTGCTGCCTTAGATCTGGAATCTAATAAATTTTGCGCCAGTTGATATAAATGAAGGAGGTGAAGCCAAATCTTGTTAATCTTGCCTACAAGAATCTGGTTGCAGGTCGATTGAAGCAAAGAGTGTTTCTCTGTGGGTTTTCCAGGTGTTTGACCCTGTTCTGGGGGATGTTACGTAGAGGTGAATGTGGGCCCAGACCAAATAGGATGTTGGTATGGATTGTGCAGCTGCTTGAAAACAGCTGCATCCCATTCTGGAAAGTGTGTGCTGTGGTGGACAGTTATGTCCAAGCACCTGAACTTCCAGCATCCTTAATCCTCACTCTTACCCTTCCCTCCCCGACTCCCAACCACACACATACATACACATGCTTAAATACTGGCAAAAGCAAGAATGCTTCCTCCAGTGCATTGGGCAGCAGTTGCTGTGTGTAATGCAGGAAGGAGTACAGCAGGACTAGCGGGGGAGGAAGGGGTGCTAGAAGTTCTTCTGGTCAGACAGCCATTCAAGCCCTTGTCCCAGAGAGGTATTGTCCACAAAGAGAGGCAGGGATGGTCTGATGACAGTCTGTGGGTCCCCATGCAGAGAGCCCGCCTTAGAGAACAGCGTGATATGTGTGGCTGACAAACAATGTCACACAGATTAAGACTGGAAGTAAGCAAGGCTTTAACTGTGAGGGTAAGTAATTGCTGAAATACATTGCCAGAGGCAACAGTGGATTTGCTCACGTGCTCCATTTTTGTGGGGAAGTTGATTCAAGTAAGTCTGGGTTACAGAGGTCTCTGAGCTTTGCACTTTACAGTTCAGAGCATCTCACAGTCCTTGGTCTGGCTGAGATCCTTTGGAGTGCCAGTTGTGGTGACTTGTGTGTGTTGTAGACACCTGTCCATCAATCAGGAAATGGACTGAAACTACCAGCTTCTTTCATAAGGTCCACTACACATTTGTCAGTTGCTAGGAATGTTGCTGTTGCTCTTGACCTGCACCAGAATTTTGATCTAGTAAATGTATGAATCCTGCTACCAGTCGCCTGTGGTTGTGAAGTCCTTTGGTATTAATGTATTTATAGCGTTACTGTTGTCAGACTGACCACTCCTGCATCGCAGGAAGCTCTATATGCTGCACTCATCTTGGAAACATCATAACGATCACTGTAATGTAGATCTTAAATCAACAAGAGTTTACGCTGGGCATTCCGGCACTGTCCTCTGCCCCAAAAGCTTTCTGTTACTCATTTTGTTTATGACAAATTGCATCACAAGTAGGCTTTTGCATGTGTGCTGCTGCTATATGCATGCCAGTTTTCTTTCTTTGTTTTCTGTTGCTACAGAATATTTGTTTTGTTTTTATTTTTAGTGTGTCCTTTTTTTCAGATGAGGAAGGAGTATATCAGTATATGTGATAGTTTCAGTTAAAGTCATTTGGGTGAAGCGTAAGTAAATGAAATCCCAACAAAACATGCACAATTTTTTGGATTGGGGGCTGTTGTCATCTCTTTCTGCTCAGTACCAAAGCTGTCATAAAGTTTTAGGCATCTCCATTTCATGTGACTAGCTGATCTGTGTCCATGTGATACTCATGTATCTGGTGGTTCTGTTTCAGGTCTTACTGTTTGTGGGATTTCTTCTCTAAACAAAAAGAGCGATCTTAAAGCACTGTATGGAATTCTTTGAATGTTGCCATAATGTCTTCTGGTTGCTGAGAAAATACTCTGTGATGCCTGTGAAACATTCCTTCTTTTTCTCTAACTTTCTTAAAATACTAACTTTATAGGTTATGGGTTTTCCCCCTTATTCTGCAATTAACCAGAGCACCTGCAGAGGATAGTTTTTATTCTTTTTTTCTTTGTATTCAGATGCCATTAATAATATTATCTTAATCTGGTATATGCTATCTCCAGAGTAGTGGTTTCCCTCCCCTTTTTCCTGAATTGATGACTACCTAAATAAGTGTTGATATGGTAGGTGGGTGGGAGGAGTGAGGGAGGTAGAGAAGAGCTAATTGCTGACTGAACTAAGCATCTTTTCTGTCCAATCTGTTAGCTTGTGCAGGCAGCACAATTTAAATGAATAATATCTTTGAAAATAAAAAACTTCACAGGCCAGGCCATCTCATAAAGAATTTTAGATATTTTTTTTCCTTGCAAATTTTAAAATTTTAATCAGAGTAGAAATAGGGTTTCAAATACTCTAGCTAAGAAGCTGAACTGGAAGCCATGTCTAGGCACATGGATGAAAGAAAGTTATCAGGAGTAGTTAGCATAGATTCACCAAGGGGAGATCGTGCTTGACCGATCTGATAGCCTTCTATGATGGAGTGACTAGCTGGGTAGATGAAGGGGAGAGCAGTAGATGTGGTTTACCTTGACTTCAGTAAGGCTTTTGACACTGTCTCCCATAACATCCTCACAGTGAAGCTCAGGAAGTGTGGTTTGGATGAGTGGACTGTGAGATGGGTTGAGAACTGGCTAAGCAACAGAGCTCAAAGGGTTGTGGTCAGCGGCACAGAGTCCAGTTGGAGGCCTGTAGCTAGTGGTGTTCCCCAGGGATCAGTAGTGGGTCCAGTTTTGTTCAACATCTTCATCAATGACCTAGATGAAGGGTTGGAATGTACCCTCAGCAAGTTTGCTGATGATACAAAGCTGGGAGGAGTGGCTGATACACCAGAAGGCTGGGCTGCCATTCAATGGGATCTGGACAGACTGGAGAGTTGGGTGGAGGG
>NW_010522192.1:20861-29087 GCF_000687285.1 Phaethon lepturus
ACCCTCATGAATTTTAACAAGGACAAGTGTAGAGTTCTGCACCGGTGGAGGAACAACCCCATGCACCAGTACAGGTTGGGGATTGACCTGCTGGAAAGCAGCTCCATGGAGAAGGACCTTGGAGTCCTGGTAGACAATGTCCATGGGACAGCAATGTGCCCTGGTGGCCAAGAGGGCCAGTGGTATCTTGGGGTGCATTAAGAAGAGTGTGACCAGCAGGTCGAGAGAGGTTATCCTCCCCCTCTACTCTGTGTTGTTGAGGCCTCATCTGGAGTATTGTGTCCAGTTCTGGGCTCCCCAGTTCAAGAGAGACAGGGAACTTTTGGAGAGGGTACAACAGAGGGCTACGAGGATGATTAAAGGACTGGAACATCTCTCGTATGATTAAAGACTGAGAGACCTAGAGCTGTTTAGTCTGGAGAAGAGAAGGCTGAGAGGGGACCTTATCAATGTCTATAAATATCTGAAGGGTGGACGTCAGGAGGATGGAGCCAGTCTTTTCAGCAGTGCCCAGTGATAGGACGAGGGGCAATGGGCATAAGCTGCAGCATAGGAAGTTCCACCTCAACATGAGGAAAAACTTCTTTACTGTGAGGGTGACGGAGCGCTGGAACAGGCTGCCCAGAGAGTTTGTGGAGCCTCCTTCTCCGGAGACCTTCAAAACCCGACTGGACGCGTTCCTGTGCAGCCTGCCCTAGGTGATCCTGCCTTGGCAGAGGAGTTAGACCAGACGATCTTCAGAGGTCCCTTCCAACCCCTACCATTCTGTGATTCTGTGAACTGAAATGGAAGAGCACAGTTCTAAAAGATCAGCACAGATTTTTTTAACAATCTTTCATATTCCCTGAGTAAACAGTCAAATGCATTAATAGAATACGGGCAACAAAAAGATGCTGTAACTGGAACAGAACCAGTAAGTGTGAGGAATAAAAGCTGTAGAAAAATAAGGATGCTACGGAAAAGCTTCTCTGCACCCATTTTGTCTCTGCTGGATGCTGTGATATACCTGTTTTATAAGGTGTTAAGGATGAGAAGGTTGCAGCTGGGGAAATCCCAAGAGAAAGTGCTGGATCAAGTTTATGAATTAAAAAAAAAAAAAAAAAGTGTATGACTGGCTGGCAAATCCAGTCCTCTGGAGGAAAGTGAAGAGCTCAGTGACTGAATACCTATGAAAAACTGAGATATGTTTCTAAGATCAAATGGTTATAGCCTGGAGACCTAGTATAAGTAATGCATTCCTGTCAGCTTGCATTAAGGTCTGGAATCTTGTTTAAGCCTGGCTGGATGTTGTAAATCTTAATGCAGTTCTGGGCTCTCAGCTGGGCATGAGAGTCTTGCATTTTTACAGATGATCTTTTGACTATACATGTGCAGTTTTTTAGAAAAGAAAAGCAAACTAAGCTGTAGAGGAACTGAACGGGCAGCTCTGGCACAATGCAAGTAATCTGCTTAGCATAGTTTGTGGAGAGTGTTTTTGCAGCTTTTTTTTTGCTGTTTTTTGCTGTAGAAACCTATCATATCTGCTGTTAGCACTTAATGTGATGGGGTTTGCTATGGGGGAGCTTTTTGGAAGCTTTGAAGGGGAATGTCCTGTTAGTTTTCTAATTCTTTCTTTCCATCACCAGTTTGTACCAACTTTCTTCCTCTCATGGTTGCACATTCTGGACTGACTTCATTTTTTGTGTGTCTGTATAACAGAGATTACCCTGTGCTAAAACAAAAGAAAAAAATTCCTCTGTCGTGCCCCCAGCTCCCCCAGCTGATAACTCTGGAAGTGCTGAAAGCTGCCTTAGTGCTTTCTTCTTTGTTTCTGTAATCCGCAGGAATATCCTCACACAGACATCAGTCAAGAAAACATTTGTCTGGACTCAAAATATCACTGGTCAACACGAAATAACTAAGTAGGGAAATACTGGGAAACCAATCATCCCTATTTATTTTTTTTTAAAAAAAGCATGTGCTAAGTCTGGACAGATGCTGCTCAGCAACTGCGAACCACCAGTCTATTAAAACTGTGTTACGATGTTGGATAGCATACAGAAGTCTCGAGCTGTAGGAGGCCATTCATATATGAAAATTGCATCTTGATGACATGATGAGAGAAGTCCCTGCTGGGTATGGCTGGGCAACCTGTTCTCTGCACAGGCTCTACTGTCTTTGGTATCCAGCCCAAAGAGTTACTTACGGGAACTGTTAAAGACAGAGATGGCAAGACAGCCTTCAAA
The DNA here is from genome assembly GCF_000687285.1 of Phaethon lepturus. NCBI lineage: Eukaryota > Metazoa > Chordata > Aves > Phaethontiformes > Phaethontidae > Phaethon > Phaethon lepturus. The sequence goes on from NW_010522192.1 coordinate 23,087, forward strand.
ATCAGAGATGCTAATATATCACAAGGTCATTGCTGCAGTATAAAGATCATCTCTGCAAATTAATAATTTAGTCAAGTCAGACTGTTGGATTTCCATCTATAGCACTAAGCGCTTATATCACCAGTGTTGGAAGCTAACAATTTTCAGCCTTCACACTACCATCAAAAGGAAGTGTACAAGTGCTTCTTCTAATAAAAAACTTAACTTTCTTCTATGATGTTTCACTGCCTTTTCATGGTAAGGGCTTCCCCTCATGAGATGTTTCAGAAGACCATGCTGAGCAAAATAGCTACCATTTTTCTTTCAGGTGTAGTGGCACCAGAAGAGTCTCTCTAGTTTGAAGTAATGCCCTGTCTGGCATTGGCTCTGCTTGTGAAGTTGGGACCTCTGACTAATTTTTGAAAAATGACTTTGGTAGCCCACTAAGAAGCCTCCAAGGGACTTCCACAAAGTGGCTTTTAAAGTGTGTCAGGCCAGGCCTTCATCATGAGGTAGCTTTGGCAGAGGCTGCTGTGGCGATGCGCTTAGTTCATTGTTTGAATTGCTCAGCACGCACTAGCTGTGACGGGGAGGCATCTTCCTGTAGTGGCAGATGGTAGGGATGAGAGAATGAGGACCGTTTGAAGCTTTCAATGGTGAGCTGTTTGCACAAGAGATGTTCAGACCAGTAAATGCCTGGTGTTTCTCAGCACTTGGATACAGTGTTGACCAGAACAGAGCCAATGCTCTGACCTATTCTGTGCAGAGAAGATGATGTGGAGAGTGTGTGAATCCGTGTTTGTGATGTGAGCATATTCCAGAGGTGTAGCGATTGCGTGCAGGCATTCCCTGAAAGAAAGAGGCAGGTGGGATATAGTGTTTTATTGCAGTACTCGGATATCCCCTTGAGAGTTCAAGGACCAAGTGTGATAGGTAGTGCTCAGATGTTACATATGCCCTGATGTGCCTGGCGGCTTGAATACATCATCTAGTCAAGGCAGACTAACAAGGTCCTTTCTCTCAGCTGAAGTGTGTAGTCCTGTAAATATTCTTGGTGTGTCCTAAAGGAGATAAACCACAATTTAGTATAAACTGATTAATGTTTTCTCCCACTCTGCATTCCTTCAGATGAGCCAGGTTAGAATTGGAATTCAGGGTTAGAATTAGAGACAATATGTGCAGCTTATTGTGCAAGTAAAGTAAAATCCTTAACTCTTCAACATTTCCCTCTTATAATTTTAGAAAGGATGATAGAGGGGAGAGATGGGGAAGGGGGGCTTTAACAGGACACTTTATATTTGTGATTGCCACATTCCAGCCTTAATGATAGGGACTTTTCAAAAGTGTCGCTGAGACTACTTCCTAAGAAAACCGTGAACAAATGTTGCAAAAAACCCCATGACTTGTGAAAACTTTTGTGTTATTCAAGATAACATAAACTAAATGTATAAGTTCTATTGCAGGAGCATCCTGCTTTCAGCTGTTCATATTCTTAATGTAATTTCAATTTCATTTGTAATATTTTTCAAAACCAAACCTGAATGTGTTTTTCACTAAAGTCAATTAGTGGTTGTTTTTTGCTGAAACGCAAATGTATTTTCTATGAGTCATTAATAAAATCGGCACCAATGGTGATTGCTACAGAATGTAACTGAAAGGACAAACAAACGGTTGAACAGTTTTCAGTTTAGCAGGTTCAGTTTGGTGCATTACTGGACAAAACCCATGATAAACTCTTGTTGGTTTGGCTTGAGGAAGCTTTGTGTCGGCTGTTTCCCACTTTAGCTTTTTTGCTAAAATGCCCCTAAACAAAAATAAGTCGTCCTGCCCTCATCTGTTGATGTGACGACTCAAATTAACACATGGTTTTTGACTAACCTGAAAGAACTTGCCAGGTGCTGGAGGTTTTCTATTTGCATCTGGGTTCACAAATTTAAGTTTAGGGGCTTAGGTTTAAAAAAAATTTCTTGGAAGTCATTGATAGTATCTTTACATAAATTTAAATAGAGAGGTTTAATGCCAAAAATACAATCCTGCTCTTTTTAAACTCTTTTTGTTTTAACAACCCCTTCCCCCCGTGCTACCCTTGGAGAACAGAAGTTTTGCAATTTGAGGTTCCTTTCCTCTCTCCTCTCCTTTTAACATCTGAAATTCTAGATTCAGGTTTCCAGTGCTAACTAGAACCTCAGAAATGTATATGCAGTAGTGGTGGGGACAATGTTCTGAAGAACGTCAGTAAAAAACATTACTTGGAAAACCCACTAAACATGAAATAATGAGTAGCATTTTTAGTCCTTCCAAGTAGCACTTGTAGATGTGTCATTTTGCTACTGCCAAATTCTACACGTTCTACTAAGAAAACACAAATGCCAGCTTTTAAAAGTTTAGTTAAAAAGAAGCTGGAGTTTTTTAAATAGATACAGGTAAGTAGAATAGAAACAGTGTTACTTAAGAAACTTACTGTTGCATTTTCTGAGCACTTCATGAAATACTGGATTTAATAACAAAGATTCAATAATCTTTTTTAAAAGCTAATGATATTAGGAAGATGTTGTTCTATAGTCTTAGTGACTTTTCCCAATGTGAGTTAACTTTTCAGTTTCCAATCTTGGTAGATCGACCTCTAAAATAATTAGAAATTTGAAAATGACTGCAATTCCATGAATACCTTTTTAACTACAGTGTAAAACCTCTGCGTACATATGTGTGCGCTTAAACCTTTTTGCTTTTAATACCTCGATATTCATTGTAGCAGAACTGACTTAGTTCTAAATCTGTGATGAAATTGTGCAAGTGTTGTTGTTTCTCAAATAGTAGTGAATTTTAGAAATTTTACTTAACTCTCGCTTGTTTCAACTTTGACGATCTTGAAATCGGAATACTTGCTCTAGTTTTGTTAGCTCTCACTGTATCGGTTTAACTGTAGCATTTAGTTTCAGGGCCTAGGAGAGACAGAAATCTAGTTTTGGTGGTTACTCTGCTGAAACAGAAAACAGAAAAGTAAATTATATTTTAATTTACTGATTTTTTTGAGGTAATCTTGACAGGTTAAATACACCAGAAGAAACGGGAGTGCTGCTTTTATTTAATAAGGACATCAGTTAGGATCATCATATGAATAATAAAGAAAAAGTTTAGAGAAATGTGTGTGGTGGAGGGTAGGGGTGTTTGGTGGTAAAGGTAATTGATGGAGAAAGGAAAGTGAGTAATGATTTTAAAAGTAACAAGTGGAAGGTAGTACTGAATTGAGATGAGCAGAAGAAAGCTGTGTTCAGCATCTTATTGACCTAGGAGTTTGGGTTTGAACACATTTCATATGTGGCTGACACGCCTGAGGGACGGGATGCCATCCAGAGGGACCTGGACAAGCTTGAGGAATGGGCCTGTGTGAACCTCATGAGGTTCAACAAGGCCAAGTGCAGGGTCCTGCACCTGGGTTGGGGCAACCCCTGGTATCAGTACAGGCTGGGGGATGAAGGGATTGAGAGCAGCCCTGCCGAGAAGGTCTTGGACGTACTGGTGGATGAAAAGCTGGACATGAGCTGGCAATGTGCGCTTACAGCCCAGAAGGCCAACCCTATCCTGGGCTGCATCCAAAGAAGCTTGGCGAGGAGATCCTGCCCTCCGCTCTGGTGAGACCCCACCTGGAGCCCTGCGTCCAGCTCTGGAGCCCTCAGCACAGGGAGGGCATGGACCTGTTGGAGAGGGCCCAGAGGAAGCCACAAAAATGATCAGAGGGATGGAACACCTCTCCTGTGAGGACAGGCTGGGAGAGTGGGCGTTGTTCAGCCTGGAGAAGAGAAGGCTTTGGGGAGACCTTATAGCAGCCTTCCAGTACTTAAAGGGGGCCTATAAGAAAGATGGGGACAGACTCTTTAGCTGGGCCTGTTGCAATGTGAGAAGGGCTAACGGTTTGAAACTGAGAGGGCAGATTTAGACTAGATCTAAGGAAGAAATTTTTCACAATGAAGGTGGTGAAACACTGGCACAGGTTGCCCAGAGAGGTGGTAGATGCCCCATCGCTGGAAGCATTCAAAGTCAGGTTGGACGGGGCTCTGAGCAACCTGATCTAGTTGAAGATGTCCTTGCTTACTGCAGGGGAGTTGGACTAGATGACCTTTAAAGGTCTGTTCCAACCCAAACTATTCTATGATTCTATGTATGGAATGTTGTATTACCTGAGAATGTACATAGCTTCTGTTTAGTTAAAAAGGTTGGATTGATTTTTTTTTTTTAATAGGTTGTCTGGGAAAAAGCTTATCTGGAGAGATAAGACACAACTGAAAACAGCTGTCAGCTGAATAAATGTTTGAATAACAACGTTATTGGCAGCAGTATTCAATAAATAAAGTGGATGTATTTCATGCAGGGTTTAAAATGATATTTCTCTTTTAATCAGTTTTTATAGTTGCAAGCTTTACTCTTTGCTTTCAACAAATACCATCTTTTGAGAAGAGTTAGCTATTCTGTGGAACCTAAATTAGCGTGTGTAGAAGTGGTACAATATCTGTTTTCAGTTGTTCTGTCCTTCCTCCACTGAATACTTTTTAGAGAATTGTCATTCCTAGGGAACAAAACAGAGTTAATTTTAAAATAAACTAATAAATAAAATACACTTCCATATCATTGATATCAAATGTGTATTTCGTCTTCCCATCCTTATTAATATGCAATTTTGGTTCAGCTTTAGATACTGCGTTTGCAACCAGATTCAAGTTTATTTAATGAAACTGAAGATTAGGTACTGATTTGGAGCTTGTTGAAATTTTCACTAGGAGCTGGTCTGCTTGACTCTTCAACAGTCTTTTGATTTAGCTTACTCTGTTTTACTCACTGTTTCAGTGATTGTTGTTTTCTTACATCTTATGCTTTGCAGTTTCAGAATGGCAAACAAACTGCTTGATAACAAAATAGTGATGTCTCTATCTTTCTTGCATGCTGGTACCCTATCTAAAATGTTGCCGGTATTTGCTTGTTCAGTTGGCATAAACTTGTGCTTTAAAAGGTCCCTTTGGGACAGTTCTTAGATCTGCAGAGTACGTGTGCAGGAAGGATAGCAGTGTCTTGGGGCACAAGTGTACAAATAATATTATGATCCTGGGTAGTTTCTTTTTTTAAAAAAACAGTCACAGGCAGCAGGGTTCAGTAATTAAGTGTCTTCCTATATGTTTAAAAAAGAAAGTCTATCCAGCATATGTGAAGAAAAGCTAATTCCAGCAATCAATGTATGAATATGTACACAGAAAATTCCTTGAAGTCTCATTTATGAATACCTGCCCCATACAGTCTTGTGTCATTGTTGTATTTCAGGTATCCAATTACAATGAATGATACTTGATCCTGTTACTATTGTTGTTATTTCAACCAAGAGAAGCAAAACTTGATGGTAGAGTGGGATCCTCAGGAGTTACCAACTCTGCCCAAACTGTGTTTGGGTTGAAGTCACTGAGAGTTTCACTGTTGATTTTTTGTGGGAGTCAGGTGAAGTCACTGCACAGTACTTTTGAAATCCCACCTCAAACTATTTCTGAGGTGAGTGTGTGATTATTTCCTCACAGGGAGGAGTCCATCACCACAGCCTTCCAAAAACATCGTACAAGTGACGTGCATTGGTCAAAATACCAAATTCTAGTAACTTTAACCATCTACTGTCTGAGAGGCTACATTAATAAGGCAAATAGGCTGATGCTGAGCATTTGCAAGCACAGTAGTGAAAAGAGTGCTGTGGGCTTCACTGGAAGTTGTAAGTGCTGAAGACCTCCAGGATCAGGCTCTGGATGAGCCATTCAGTACCCTGTGTGGTCTCTCATAGGCAAGTTTCATGCTTGCTTGCGGTAGTGGGAACTAGCCAGCCATGACAAAAAAAGAACATTGTGGGTCTTAAACTTGTGCTGGTGCTACTTCTGCTTTTAAAGTGAACATGATCTGAAAGCCCCTCTGCACTCAGCCTGTGAAAAGCACTCAGCATGTGCCATAGCTTCTGAAACCTGTGGAACAACTTGCATCAGTGCATGACGGAAGA